>NC_087373.1:3500606-3800606 GCF_031761385.1 Necator americanus
TATGGGCACATCGGACACTTTGAATTGATATTTTGCGCGCGTTAACTAACAGCGGAAGCGTTTAAACTGTTCTTTTGTAGATTTCCTTCTTTTTTTTCTTTTTTTTTTTTGAAAAGAATATATTTTTTGATTAATTTTCTCATGCGAAATTGGCTACATCGACTTTTGAGCTCGACTAATTCTTCACTTTCTTTTCGACTTCAGTGAGAAGGACAAGCGAACAATGAAAAAGAGTTCCCGCGCAAAAATGTGCTTTGCAGAAACTTTCCATCTGTTGGTCATTGATTTCTACATATCTTAAAAATGTTTGTTTCAGGAACTTACTGAGGAAGAGATATTGGAAGCGCTTTACACGAAGAACATTCCTTCTGGATACAGTCGTGCGCTGTAAGTCAATGAATCCTGATTAAAATTTTTGTTTTATCGGAGTTGTCATGCGAAAAGTATAAATGTTCTCTTTTCGGGGAAGTCTTGTGTAGCAGACCAAAATATCTCCGTTTGAATTCAACAATACTCTGCTTTCAGTCTAATCAATAAATTTCTACAACGACGTATGGAGATATTCACAAGAGTCACTGAGCCAGCAGAGTTAGATTCGCAGGTGAGGAAGGCTTTTCTGCAGGGAAATTCAAATTCATTGCTAATGTTCTTTTGTTCAGATGTTGGCAATTTTTGGTGGTCCAGGTATTGAGGAGTTAGTTGCCCAAATGCCCCAACGCACTCCATTGGAAACAATCGAAATGGTGTTTTTCAAGCTACTATCATCGTTTGATTCGAAGTGAGTTTTGCTATTTGTACTTTACGAATTCGTTTTACCATAGTATGGATGTTAATGTTTAGGTACAACCCACATACAGTATGTATGTTTTTCTCATTGAATGCGATTCGTGAATTTAGTCGAGTGTGGAGCGCCCAACAGTGGGCGGTTCTTGCTCGATATGTGGTCGAGATGGCCATGCGAGAACCGCAACAGATGAAAATGGCTGTAGATTTGATCGAGCATTTGGTAGGCAAAACTTACAATTCTAACGCTATTTACATTCAAATATCATCTAGACGCAGAACTAGAAGAAATAACTTACCTAAATTTTTATTTACTTTATTCGCATCTATTTTTGAACTCCAATAAACTCAACAATTTCCTTTTAAGGTGGACCTTACTAGTGTTGAAGTAGCTGTACCAATAGCGGAAGTAATCGTTACTCTAGCTCGGTCCGATCTTCCTGTGGAACAGCGAAAACAGGCTCAAAATCTTCTGGATGAAATACAAAACAAATATCCTTGTGAGTTGCTGTAGTTTTCCTCCCTTGATGGACTTTGATTATCTATCATAATTGTTTTTCCCTTCATTCCTACACTATCTTTAGGTCTGTTCGTGGATAAGCTGGCGAATCGAGCTAGTATTCAAGGTATTCGTTGGCGACAGCGCGATACAGATGGTTTGGTGACGACGCTAGTAGCGCAAGCAGTGGATCCAACGTTGACAGATTCGTTTGGTGCCGTAAGGACGCTGACGCAGCTAGTGGAAACTTACCCAAGAGTTATGATTAGGTGGGTTTCCTTTTTAGCGGGAAAATTAAAGGCATCACCCCACGAATCTGAGGTGGTGCAGATTTCAGGTGGAGTATTCGTATACGGAATGGGGGACTACGGAGAGGGAGGTGATTCTGTCCATTTCTTCCTAATAGCCGTAAAAAACGGCCCGGAAGATGCGGCACCGCACAAGACTGGCGCGCTCCAATCGAACCTCTTGTACAAAATGGTGCGCCAAAACGAATGAAGCCGTATCTTCGGGCCGTTTTTTACGGCAATTAGGAAGAAATGGACGGAATCACCCACATCTCTGTAGTCTCCCAGTCTATACGAATACTCCACCTGAAATCCGTACCACCTCAGATTCGTGGGGTGATGCCTTTAAGTCTACTCTACTGAACATTAAAAATTGAGATGCTAAGCTTTTTTGACGGTATGTTCTTTCAGAAATTACGGAACAATGGCGCAACAGATCCCACTACTGACGAGAATGCCTGCGGCATTGAGGAAGGTAGAGTAGTTCATCATTTTTCAATTGTTCAAAATTGTCGTTAATTCTTGTTTGTTTTATTTTATTTTTCTTTTCATAAAACTGCTGTTTGTTAAATTCAGGAGGTGATGCCATTCGTCATGTTTGTACTCGATGCCACTCTGAAATTATTGTCATCGATGCGCGAACCTTCCTACTGTTACACCCTTGGCGATGCTGTTCATGCCTTTTTGTCATTCTTTGAGGTTAATTGCCCGAACATTCGCATCATTCGATTACCGATCTTCAAAAAGATCACATTTAGACTATTTCAAACTCCGAAGCAGCTGCACATTTCGGTGAGATAATGCTTTCATTGTGTTTGCGATTCTTCAGCGCTCACACGGAAACGGTAAGCATTGTTCACTGTCATTTGATATACTGCTTGTTTTTACTGTTAACGTTTATTACATCTCATTGCAGGCACGAGAAGTGTTTAACGATCGATCGGACACGTTAGAATCCATGCTTCAGAAGATCTCACCCAACAATCCGAATGCGAAAATGTTGCAGGACATGCTCAAGGAGGTGGAGGTTGAGGTTTCATAAACCGGTCCTATTTGAGTAAGCTCGGGTATTATTTCTCTTCAATTCGGTTGATCTCATTATTGTTTTTACGTGACGTTTAATTCATGTACATTTTTGTTGTGTTATTTTATTGATCCTTTTTTTTGTTGAGATAACCATATTCTATATCTTCATTAAGAACGCCTCAATCAACTTATAATAAGTCCCCATGACTCTCTATCGAGCAAAAGTACCGTAGAGTAGCTGTATTGATCGGTGAAGGATGTCGCGTGGTGTTTCCATCTCCACACTTGTGTAAATATAGGTTTTCTAGAATTCACATTCAATTCTTTGAATACAGGTTTTATTGATTGAATCGTATGTGTTTACGGTGAAATGAAATGTGGCATTAGAGTAATGTGTTCCTCATAAATTTATTCTTTGAAGTTCAAATAAATTATTATAATAAGTAAACATGTGCTTTAGCGCTAACAAAAGTTTGAAAATTAAGTGAAATCTTTCGTTTAACGTTGAATTCACACTGAAAAAGACAGAAAAGATGGAAACAATTCAACATCTATTGGCAGGATTGACGAACTTAAACTTCAGAGAGGATAAAGGCTGAAATAACAGAAAAATCTTCAAATGCAGCAATTAATGCTTGATTAGTTTTATACGGCTTACCTGCACTGCTTCAACTAAAATACGACGATGTCGAATGCTAGATGCTAGATATAGTACTTCAAACATTACAATAAATTGATATGATCTCCTATAAATATAGTTATATATCCACACAAAAAAAAAAACTAATACGAGTCTAGTGCTTGGTAAAATGGTTGCTTGAGAAGTGACTTAACGGATGTTGAGACCCCGTCGACTTAGTTTTTAATTTTTGCTTTCCTCTTGCAACTAGGTTTCGGCGCCAGTGGCATTACTTTCGATAGGTATTGATTGAAAGCGGTGAGATTTAACAGCAAAGACAAAAATTCTGTCTGTGATCTGTCAAAAATTAAGTCGTTAGCGTTTTTTATTATGCAAATTCCTATACGGTTAAGTATAGCAGCAAAAATAATAAGACAGCTTTACCAGGATATTAACGCCTACCTCTTTGTTTTTTCGCTCTGAATAGATTATATTTCAACCCTCTGGTTAACCCTCGAAAAAAGAGAGGTCCGGGGAACTGCATGAAAGTCATTACTGTACGCCTTAGTCCAAGTAAAGGATGTAGGCAGCTAGTATTGATTTTTCAAAAGTGTTTTGTGATCGACGGGCAAATAAAGGTTCCATCTAAAAACCTCGTAGACACACACATAAAAGAAAACAAAAAAAGAAAAACCCTTAGAAAATATAGATCACATGACTACTGGCATGAGCTGTTAGCTCAGAACTGACACAAAAATTAGAAAACTGACGTACTTTGTTGCCCATTCAGCCAATGCTGGTCCTGTGGTAGGCCAATTCCCGGAAAGTGATTTCAATAGTAATCGTATTGGTATGTCGATAATCGTATGTTGTGGTCCAAAATGTCCCAAAAATGCTGCCAAATAGCTGAGCATATGTTGTTCGGTACGAATTTCAGACGGTGGTATTGGTTCCCATGTGTCTGTCATCAATCTTGGTGTTCCCTTAAAATACATAGTAAGCGTATCGATTGCTTTCATCCAGGAAATCAGTAGCAATATCGATTCCTTTCGTCCAGGAAAACAATTCGAACCTCTTGAGCTGCTCTTCGTACAAGTGCTGCCATATCTTCGTGACCTGCTAAACAAACACAACGTCCAATTGCTTTTATCTGAAGATTCATATTTGTAGAATGACAGTAATGTAATTCTTTGCCTCTTCGTAATTTGCTCACCTCAGGCAAGAAAATACGGATGAATCCAGTAGGCCATAGTTCGGCTGCAGCAGAAACGATTCCACGACGTTGGGTTACGTGTGCCTCACTGAGAGCTTCACTCAATACCATACCCGCTTGTTTACCTTCAAGAATTGACACCAAGTCTCTGAAATTGATTAGATGTTGACTTGAAAGACAATATTTGGGGAGATTTTCGATATTAGCATCTTTCCATTAGTAATTAGGGTGTGGGGCTTGATTCGTAAGTATCAGCGCGAACACAGAAACCCTCTACCGATTAAGTAGTAAGGAAGCTTTAAAAGCACCAGAGGCAGCAATTTATTCGACGAAACAACTCCTTACACTTAAAGAATTACTGGAATGAAACGCTATAGAGTGGTTTCGATAAAGATATCACTGAAATAACGCTTTACATCATTCTTCATCTCGGGAGCAATGAAATCCGCTTTAAGTGGTCTCGTTTTGTCGGCACTTAGGGTGTAAAGAGTTCTATCGTTTGATGCACTGATCCATTAAGTACTCCTTATGCCTCTGCTTCGTGAATTTGTAGGTGCTTATTCGTGTTTTCTATACGACACTTAAAGGCATCACTCCACGAATCTGAGGTGGTACGGATTTCAGGTGGAGTATTCGTATACGGCAACAGGCCCGGAAGATACGGCTTCGGGCGTTCTGGCGCACTATTTTCTACAAAGAGTTGGACTGTAGCGCGCCAGCCTTGTGCGGCGCCGCATCTTCCGGGCCGTTTTTTACGGCAATTAGGAAGAAGTGGACGGAATCACCCCCCTCCGTAGTCTCCCATCCCGTATACGAATACTCCACTTCAAATCCGTACCACCTCAGGTTCGTGGGGTGATGCCTTTAAGAAACTACCTCTAGGTAACATTGGGGTAAGATTAAAGGCAGTGAGATTGGGAAAAATCACAGACTGGGTTTTATTTGAACTTGTAACAACCTACTTTTTGAACTCCACGATATCCTTCCATTCAGCTAAGGTCCAAATTGAATCGTGTTCCGTTCGATTTTCAGAGGAAGTGCCCGGGACGGTACGACGTTCCTCACTTTCCTGTTGTGCTGCTTCTTCTAGTGAAGATACATCGCCAAACTAAATTAACTAATTCGGGCTAGCGTTCAGTGGGTCCCATATAGAATCCCCATATAGAATCGTAGAAATCGCCAGATAGGATCGGAGCTTACCGCCGCGTTGTTCTGACAAGCTCTAACTAGCAACTTATGATTTCTGAATGAGAAACCATTGAAATGACGCAGCACTTGCACGGCATCCTCACTGCGGTAGAACCGAACATTCCTGAATATTTCATGTGTATACTATGCACATTTGAGAACTTCTCCGTTATATCGGCTGTTGTAAATCGGCTGGAAACCACTTACCATTTCCTGTAAGTGATATTAATATCCAGAATGGGTAGATTTGAATTAATCTCCTTGTGAATTAAGCTGCGAACAATATGTTGTTGGCCTAAAATCAAAAACTTGAGAAGCTACAAGGTAGAGTCGAAAATTCCTGGCATCCGTGCTTCATTCCGTCGTCAAGTGTCCGCACTATGCGAGTCATTTACGTTCGTTTCGGGACACTCACTTTTATTACGCCCAACGACATAAGAGTGGCACTGATCTTCAGCAATTGTGCCTTGGCACGTTGCCAGGTTGAAAAAACACGAGTGGGTCCCGAAACGAAGATCTGCAGCAGAGGAAGAGAAGACTCGTCTAGACGCCTGGCAGCGGAACGCAGCGCAGCCTTGGCTTAGTGTTCGATACAGACAAACACAGAAAAAATACCGTAAGCCAATCGTGGAACGTTCAAAAACACCAGTTGTGCTTTACAAAGCTTATCTGAGTGCAGCAATTCTGCCATTGGAGAGTCACGCTGAAATTTAGAGGAGAAAATCTCTGACCACTTCATAAACTATGTTCATAGTCGCGATACCTGCCGTTCTTGCATGCTTTGTCGCAGTTCTGGATCACTATAGACACGATCCCAAAAATCCCATGTATCTTCGTTGCTTCTCAACGATGTCGACAACACATCCGGTGACGTTCTCCCGTCCTCCTCATCCCCCTCACTATCGCCGCGACTTTGATCGCCTGCTGTTTGGCTCGTCGGTGTTGTTTCTGTGGCGCGACTAGCGTTCTCGGAGACGCCTCCACCACGACCATTTCCATCAGCGTTTGTGCTGCCACACGACACATCTACACCTATCGGTGCTTTCTTCGACATCATTATTGGGGTTGGCGTAGAGAAACGAATGTCACGACGTGGTGGTAACGGTTGAATTTGATGTACTACACGTCTCATCGGAACCGCATACTGTAACGGTATCGTGGGAATTCCGTCGGTGAACGGCGGTGTTGGCGCCAGCGTTTGTGGCATTGGGAAGAGTTTCGGTGCCGCTGCCGCAGCGGTGGCCGCATCGCTTTGCGGCGAACGAGAATTTGTGGCCGGAAGCTGGATTGTTGACGAGACTGGATTGCGGGTGTAGAAGCTTGGTCGCGTTTGACACATATTTGCTCCACGATAGAAAGTGGTGACAGGTACGGTCCCTCCACGATTTGATACAGTGCTGGTTCCACCTCTCCAAGCATAGCAATTCGCACCTGTATTAGAATTTTTTTACTTGTTTGAATCAAAACTACTTGTCTATTCGAAGTTTCATTAAAACTACGTCTGCAACCACTGTTAAAAGTTAAACGACCTGGTTAAAGCGAAGATCATTACGGTGTAAACGATGGAACGATCGCGTTCCAGAAAAGAGTACGTGAACATTTGTTGGAAGAGGAAGTTATATCAGAGAAGATCAAATCAAATCAGATGGTATCGATCAGACAAATCTTGTAGGGGTAACACGCGAGTTAAAAATAGAAGAGAAATGCTTCTAAAAATACACGCGTAACAAAAATTGCGCCAGATCTAGATCCTAAAAATCTAAAAATTTGCAGCTACAGATATTAACAGATACACAGTCCTGCGAATATGTACAAATATGTAAATAATAAAAAGTATGTAGATTACCAAGTTAATCAGCGAATACCATTGAAAATTATGTAATATAGTTTTCCAGCTTGTTTTTTTTTTTCGGATAGGGGTAGCGTAGTGGCAAAAGGTTCCGTCAGGACCCATAGGTGGCCGGAAACCGTCCCAGAGGTAAGCAAGCCCTCCGCATCCGCGTGGTCGGTAAATCGAACCCAGCGACATACAGCACTTGGCACCGCACGCCATGGAAAGTTTCATCCTTTTTTCAATCAATAAAAAGTCTGAAAGCGGTTGTTATCCAGATATAGGGTGGTGGAAAGAGAAGTGCGGCACTCGATATACGTCATTGATACCAACGATGGATCTTGGCTCTGTAGATCATCTATCCGACTTTACTCTTCTCTCCTACCATCAATTGGATATCAGCAGATCAATTGGGTGTAGCCTGGAGGTCAAAAGGCTCCGCGGGAACTAAACGGTCGATTTTCAAAATCGCATCAGAAGTGTATACAGTACCTGGTACATCAGCTGGGTCCCGCTAGCCAATTTATAGACCTTATTCGCTTTCATAAAGCTTTAAAAGCATCACCCCACGAATCTGAGGTGGTACGGATTTCCCGTGGAGTATTCGTATACGGGATCGTAGATTTTGGAGAGAGGGGTGATTTCGTCCATTTCTTCCTAATTGTCGTAAAAAACGGCCCGGAAGATACAGCTTCATTCGTTTTGGCGCACCATTTTGTACAAGAGATTCGATTGGAGCGCGCCGGTCTTGTGCGGCGCCGCATCGACGGAATCACCCCCCTCTCCGTAGTCTCCCATCCCGTATACGAATACTCCACCTGAAATCTGCACCACCTCAGATTCGTGGGGTGATGCCTTTAAAAGAATTCAAATTGGTCGAGCTGTAGAGAATTGATCAAACCAAGTATTTAATCGTTTTCCACCAATAATAGCAGCACTAGGGAAGATCATTTGATCGCGTCGTCCACAAATACCTCTATAGATAAGATACCTCTTAGTCTACCAAGATTAAAATTGTTGCCAACATTATCCCTCTCGTTATAGTGGGTGACTAGTGACTTAGAGTTTGAATACCCTAATTGAAGAGACCGAAACGGTGGTTCAGTGGAATATTGCTATTATATAAATGCAGGTAAACAGAACAGATGCAAGCAATGTGATCGACTGAATGAGTGGCCAGAGCGCTGTCTGCCGTACCTTTGGGCGGTAAAAGTGGTTATACCACGAAAATAACCATAACAGCGAACGTACTTTATACCACGTCCCTTAACTATCATCGTTGACACTCGTCCCCAAGTGTGCAGCACAACGACAACGATACGCGGATAGGGACCTAGACGAACAACCGATCGACACAGTCAGATGTGGGAATAAGCTCATCAATGAATTTGGTAAACCACGATGATTTCTGATAAGGATAACTTCGGATATCCTGGAAATCCATGGATCAATTTGTTGCTGCTTATCGCGTCGCGGTTCATTTTCGACGAATGTTGTGGCGATCTCGGTTGCTGCCCGTCTGTCAATCAATACCTATCGTAGTACTTATTCAAGTAGCTATTCCTAACGACACCGACCGATACCATTACCCCTCCTTCCACCTTTCACCTATCCTTGATCTTTGAAGACAAAACTCTGGTGGAATAAAACGCGAGCCGTCATGGAAAAGTTCCGCGAATTCGTGGATCGCTCGAGATTCCGGCGCTGCGTATTTTTGCTTCAACGCTCCTTTCTCTGTTGGGCAACCCTTTTTGACGGATTTTTTGCTGGAAATGATTAACTCCGGATGTAACAAGGATAAAAAACTCACCACCACGCTGTGCGGCAGCCGAATTTCTAAGCTGATAACTGGTGTTCGCACCACCTCGACCATTCTGAAATCCTCCACGTGTATTCGATGAGCTCGTGCCACGTGTCGAATACGAGGAGAAGGCGGTTCCGCCCCGATCATGACTCCGTGGTGTTGCCACGTTCGCGACAACAATCTGTGGCACATCGTTTGTGATTACGAGACGTCTAGATGGTGCCCAAGTCATCGTACCACCACCACCACCACCACCGCCTCGTGACGGTGGCTGTGATGACATTCTGAAATTGTCGAATGCGAGGAGTTGCTGCACGAAATGGGCGTGGCGGTCCCAAACACTCACTATTCACTTTCAGTGACGCAGCTCACGTGGTGGAGGTGAAGTGAACAATGAAACTTACTCGAGAGTACGTAGTTTTTAGTGATGAGATTAAATTATCAGTTTTCTGATAAGTACACACAAAAACATTGGGAAACCTGGAAAACATCATAATACGCGTATAGTTCCGCATTACAGTCCTATGTTTAAGTTTCATACGACGCGAGAACTGGTCCCCTAAAATAATGAGGCCTCAAATGAAGTATCAATTAAACCCCTTCTCAGTTCTAGCCTTTCACAATTATTCTCTAGTCTTAAATGTTCCATTTACAAATAATTACCTTGGAAAAAGGATCTCACCTTCTTCACCAGGAGAATGACGAGTCAACCGACCTCGAAATGTGTTAAAAATGGCCAACTTGCTATATTAAACTCGAAAGAAATTTTAACGAGATCTCTTCTTCCTTATTTCTGTTTTGTGGCACACCTACAGGTGTTTTCAAGTGAATTAGTTTAAAAAAATAATAAAAATGTGAATAAACTCTTGGAAATCCACTTAGGATGCGCTAAATTCGGCTTTAATTCAGACGACCTATAAAATAACTTACAGAGGCCATATACTGAGTCCTGGATACGATCTGGGCAATTTCGTATCGTCAACAGAGCGACTGCAGCGGGACCCTTTCTACGTGATTTGCGGAGTGAAGTGCTACACCGCTGGTACCAAATTGAAGGGATAAAAAGAAATTTAAGAGAACGCTTGTTTGACACGGAACCGTGTCGGATCATCGACATTTAGATGAGATGCTAACCGCTTATACTATTTCACTATATCCTGTCTTAAATCATATCATTCAAAGTTAAAACACATCGGATTTTGAGGATATTTTTAAGGAAATAAATTCCAACGTATATATATATATATATATATATATATATATATATATATATATACAAATCCGAAATAGTGTAAATCTCCTATCCATACATCATGATTGGACGAATTGCGGATAAGTAGACTCGCAGCTTCACTTCGTTGGTGATGGAGGTCGACCGGAGGCATTTCATTAAGGAGTTAAATGCAGAAGAGGCCCTAGCGCATCTTTGCTAGATATATTTCTCGTAACTGCCGTTGTTTTTCAGAATACATAACGGCTAACAGAACTCATTCGATCGGTTGTCCGTCCACCCTGATTCCCGTTCGTGGTCTCGAAGAGATCCACATCTGCTTGCATTTATCAGGGCGTAGGCGTAATCCATAGGCTGCAACTAGCTTTGATACATGATTAGCAACAAGTTGAAGTTTCGAACTGCTTTCCGCTAATGCAACATTGTCGTCCGCGTACTCGAGATCGGTCAAGAGGCACCGTAATGGTGTCGAGGCGGAAGTTGAACAGGAAGGGTCCTGCCATTGGCTTTTGCCCTCCTTCAGTTATCACTTCAAACGGTGTTGTACATGAGGTTGATGTCCGAACTGCAGTAGTTGTTCGTTGGTTCATGCCATCAAGTAGGCGAATAAACTTTTTCCAGCACATCATCGCCGCGAAGCGCGTTGAGATTACGGCCTCAATGAGGGGAGTCGAAAGTGGCTTCAAAGTCCAGGAAGGCTGATTCCATTGGCTTCTAATAACGCTGCCAGATTTCGACTAAACAATTTTGTGCTTCACAAGATAGTTTGTTCAGTTTTTTTTTCTAAATGCTGCAAAACTTTCTGTTCTTTTCAAGTCATTAAAATAGAGTGCCAAGCCGACAAAAAAGAGCTTTCTAACATCTTCTACTGCCCTTTTTCCACGTAAACTCTTGGAATTTTGTAAACCTACAGCCAAAGAAATATAACACCACAAACAAATTATTTCTTCACAACCGGAAAACTTTTTTTTTCTTTCTGGAATGTTCAAGATCTTACTACAAACACGTTAACAGATATAGAGGAACGATAAGCTGTGGAAGTTGGTATGAGTCTATACGCACGATCTCGACACTCACCATAGGCTACTAAGGCTCTAGCAAGGCTTCGCGCTAAATGGGTGTGTGCCTAGAAGGAGTAATAGGGCTAGCGGCAGCGGCCGACCGGATAAACATAAGTGTCGGCGTCGACATCAGCGTCTGAGCTTCGAGAGAATTGGATTGTTCTTGACTTAAAACTAACAACGGTTAAAATATCCTCGACCATAAATGGATAAGAACAGAAGTTGAGTAATGGGTTGTGACATATAGCTGCATCGGTTACTTACGAGAAATGTTTCTTGACATCAACATCGATCAGATGCTTGTCATAGAAAAGCATGTTTTAGTGGACAGCTGAATTATTGCGGAGAAAGAAATATGATGGATGATCGGAACTTTAAGTGGGTCCCACGAGGACTATAGCGAACAACTCTAGATAGCACACAGCTATTATCAGCCCTGTGTATAAACATCTGCCTACTAAAAGAGTAAAACAGAAGGATGTGCTCCCAACAAACAACGATTCTACAGCTGTAGCGTTGCGGTACTTCCGCAGGACACCAAAAACATAGAAACATTTATTACTTGGCAAATAAAGCAAATTAGCACAAACATGTATATTACAACAGATAAAAACAGGTAAATGCTTGTGACGTTTCCGACACATTTTTCGAATTTTTACTATGAAAAATTTCAAGGAAAGCGAAAAATCAATAAAAATCCATTGAAAATCAATATAATCGAAACAACGTACACATCTGGCAATTATACATGACGTTATACAAAAGAACACGGATAATCAACAGAACAAGCGAGTGAGTAGTAAAGGTGAGTGGAAGATGCGAGAAATCGATAAAATCAATAAAATCGATGACCACAAGGTGCCACAGCTTTGAATGACTTTGGAAAAATCGTCGCTTTACAAGGAATATGTTGTTTTTGATAAAAGAAATGAGCGAAGCCGTGTTTGAACGTGGGGATATCGATGTAGATCAATTATCGATCGGATGAAGCATCGATCTAACGGCGGCAGAACAAGCATCGGCAGATGGAAAGCACAAAGCTGGCGAGGAAAATCACCGCAATCACGGCCAAAACAACAATCACCCATGTCTGTAATTTAAAAAATGTTGTTCTATTAGAAATCCATGGGAACAAAAAAAAATTCAAGAATTAAGAAGTCCCGTTTGAGAACAGAATTTAAACAGACTCAATTTATTGCTCCAGAACTCGAAAAAAATTATTTGAACTTAAACTTTGTGAAAGCCTTTTTCCAAGAGATGAAGGAAATTATTTGAAAATTACGTGTGTACCTCCACAACCATTTCCGGTTCACAAAGAATATTTTGGAAAAATTAAGCACTAGAACAAATTTTTTTTTGTTGCAAATAAAACGGTTTCAACGCCGGTGCGCGCAAACTGGGCCCAATTTTCTCGTTTTTTTCCGCTAGCTGCACGCGATTTTTCCGCTGATGAGTGCATTTTAAGGATAGCGACGCTGTCCTGTCGCGCAATTGTCTGGTATATGTAGACATTCAGCAACGGAACTCAACGGAGAGTTCGGGTGGGATTTTCCGCAAACTACAATAGAAAAAAAACAGTTTTGATAGTATGTTGATAGCTCTGTACAGAGGTCACTGGTTGAGCAACATCTGTAATGCGGTCGTTTTCAGTCGCTATTTCGGCAATTTCCCGACTCACCAGTTTCAATACACAACGTACAGTCCTTGATTTGAAAGTGAAGGGGTTTTTTTTTCTCGAAGCAAAAGTCAATTTGTATGAAAAGGCACTCTATGTAACAAATAGTCATGGAATCGTGTGATCAATTGTGATTAATTGAGGTGCACGACTGTTGGGTTTGATACAATGATAAACATATACCAGTCCGTGAGAGAGTCATAAAGTTCTCCCAGCAAGAAAAAAAGTGTAAAAAATTGAGAAATGTTCGGTGGTTTTTGAAAGAGCACAGAAATTTTTGATCTATTATCTAGGCGTTTTTTAAAATAATTTTTCAGAATAAAAGAAAGGCAATACGGGATGACTACGGGTTTGAAACAGAACCACGGTCCCGAGGTGAGTGTATAGGGTGATCTACCTGATGATTAGCTAGTGAATCGTCGTCGACGAAAATACTTCGAGTACTTGTCGAGGAGGGCTCGATGTGCATCAGGGCTGGTAGGCGGTCGCTGATTTCAGCTGACATTCGATCCGATTGTTTTTCATCGTGTAGCAACAGATTGCAAGCACGCTAACCACAAACACTCAGACCGCCTTCATCGGGTCGTCTTTTGTTTGCCTCATATTTATTTATTTATTTATTTATTACGCTCAAAGGCGTGCCAAGAGTAAGAGGCAAGGAATGAACACAAATAAACAATAAAAAATCCAACAACAAGAATAGAATAGAATGAGAATATAATCGTCAATCATATCATAAAAGAATATAAGATATTAAGAAGTGGTCTTAGACTACAAAGGAAAAGATGCTAAAGAAAACCCCGAAGAATATCGCATTTCATCCATTTCCGGACATTATTTAGGCTTGCGCTGTTGATTTTCTCGAAAAAGTCTCAACTCAATAAAATGCCGCACAAAAGGGGTCGACGTGTTTCACTTCTCAGTGTTTTCCCTTAAATTTGTTTTTTTTTTCCGAGCTCTCCATTTCCTTCAAAAATCTTTTACTTTTTCTCTTAAAAGATATTCTGTTTAAAACATAATTCTTTAAAAGAAATTCGTCCAGAGAAACAAATTCTTCACCATTTCTGTTCTTGTACAGGCGAATAGATCGAACGGTCAAATACGTTACGGAATGGCTCCGCTTCGATTATTCGAGCAATCGAAACTTCCACCCTCTCAAGTAGTTGCAAAATAATTTTTTTTAAATGCCAAATTATTGAGATATGCACTGAAATTCTTCTATTTTCGTGCATAAGGATTTGAACTGTGAACATCTGGCCTGACTGACTCACTATTTTTCGGGGATGGGGGAGGGGGTGGAGAGAGGGGTTGAGGGGAAAGGAGCTGTGGGATTGGAAAAGGAGGATGTTGAGGAAATTTGCAGTCCTTGGAGAGTGGATCAGAAGACATTAATTTCCACAACAATCTCTTCTTTTCGAAAGGAAAAATGTTTGAAATCAATTTTCTTAGCACTCGTTCAACCTATTTCTACCTATTACTTTGACGCTCTACCGTAGCACTAGTCTCAAAACAGAAAATGAATTAATTAAAAAGTTAAAAAGGTTTAGCTAAAAAGTGTTTCTCAGCTAAACCAATGTACCATCATGTTATTCATCCCCGTGCAAAGCGGCAGATTCTGTAGGTGCACACGGAAAATGGAAAATAGCGTGCTAGCGTTTTTATGGTGATTGCCTGTCGGAACTCCTTTTCCTACATAGCCGAAAGAACACATAAAAATAAGGGAAAGATTGATAGCCTCCGTCATCGTTAGCCGTGTTTGCAAAGAAAGAAAAGGAAAGAAAGCAGAAACGGGTTTCCAGGTAGGGATTTATTTTACCTCCACCGTTACATTACATACAAGGCACAAACACATACATACACATACTCCACAAGAAATTAAATTTAAGAAATTAATCGAAAAAGATGAAAACAAAAAGTTAGTAAATAATATTCTACTAGCTCTTTGCTTCCACTTCTTTCCTTTCAAATCCAAATTTTTCCTATCTCGCTATCCCACAGAAAAAAAGAAACCCAAGAAATTTCTAGTTTTCAAACAATTTGCTTCCATTCACCATTGTTCAGCCATTTATTTCTTTCCTTCTTCTTCTACACATTTCTGCTTATCTTACGTGGAATTCGAAGAAACACAACAAATTTGAAACATTGACCCTAACAAGCTAATCCTATTTTATTTAAGGATTTCATACCAATATCTTGCCATGTACGTAAATGATGTATTTTGGTGACAGTTCTACCGTATTCCCTAAATGTTTATTGAAAAAAGTGAACTAGACACAAATGATAATTGTTGCGTACTGTGGACGACCACAACTGACAAAGAAACCAAAGAAACAATGAAGCCACTTCTTCCGCCAAAAATGTGGTCTACGAATTTCTGTCAGAATTATGACCAAATCTTCTGATTTTCAGAGTTCTTCTATATTTTGAACCACCTCAATGTCACCAATTTGCAATTGTCAGATTTCAAAAATTTAGAAATGGAAAGTTGCCGCTGCATCTAACACAATAACACAGATCCCTAGGTTTTTTATACGCAAACAAAGAAGCTTCGACACCTAAGAAGTAGAAGGAAGAATTTCCTGGAAATTTCTCGAAAACAAAAGAAGAAAGGATGGAACCTTTCGAAGAAAGTCGTCCATCCGTACTAAGCTCTGCGGCGAGGATGCGCGTAGGAGATTTAAAAATCACACTAGAAGCACTAGAAGAAAACAGCCCGTATTTGTCGCTAGCTGTTTACAATTCTTTCCACAACATTGATAGAAGTACAATAACACTTAGTAAATAAAACACAAGGTGGTGATTTTTCATTCATATTCAGATTATTTTAAGGGAATTCAGCTTAAAAAAGAAATGTTCCTGTCATGTTCCCTGCATTGGATTCACATAACTGTTCCGCTCCTGTCACTGAGGAGCCTCTTTCTTTCTTTGATGTTACCAATTTCGGGATTAATAGAAACGCTTATTTTATTATTATTTTTCATATTATTTCGTTTTGCAAGGTGTTCACCATTGAAATGGTTCTCCATATCTTATCACCTTTTCTTCCCGTGTTTTACTTGAATATAGAAACTATTGGATCACTTCATAATTAATGCTGCACTCTATATCTTCTCCTTTTTGAAAATTAAGGCGAGGAAAACTAAAGTGACCTAAAATACACTTTCTTCGATTTTCAAACGATTCCTTCCATCTTTTTGTCAGATGCCCAGCTCCTCTCTCCGAAAACTCACTTGCTCATGATGAAAAATACTCCTCTAGTGCTGTAGAAAAAACTGATTTGTTTTGTTCAACGACCCAATGGAGTTATCTTTTTACCACCAAAACCTGTCTGTTCGTATCTGCTAGAACAACTGTTTACCCCGTTCTTTAGAATTTCTTCAAGAAATAATCGGTGATTTGGCATCAGCGTAGGTAATTTTCTATTTCCCAGTAGTTCTGGTTCGTCCCCCACCTAATCTGGAAATTGTACAGCCCTGTAGTTTTTTCCCATTCTTTCTACAAATACATGGTTTTATTCCCATTCCGCACGTTCCTCAGAAATTACCTGACGTACTGGTTTTTTTTCGCTTTCCTCATACGTGTAAAGAATCGTAACTGGTCTTTCCAGTTCCTGTATTAGATTTTGAACTTTGAGCCTCTGTCAACCTCTTTCTAAGATGATATGTACTGATTTTCTTGTGTATTTTACATTATTATTATTACTATTATTATTATTATTACTATTATTATTGTTATTATTGTTATTATTATTATTATTGTACTGCACTGCACTCAGCCCATGTGAGCCTTAATAAAATAAAATAAAATAAAATAAAACAAAAATGGAAGGGAAGCCAAGATACATACATCCTGAAGTTAGTTCCTAATTTTTGTATACAGAAATCTTCTACAAAAAATGTTAGATTACTTAACCACTCTCCCTAATGTCCTGGTTTTTTCAAGAAAATGACATCATTATCTCCCTCTCTCTTTTGACCTTCCCTTCCTTCCCCTTTCTTTCCTTCTTCTTCCTCCTTTTCTTTTTTCTCTTCTTTTTTTTAAGAGCATTAGTTCTTTTTCAGCGTCTGTGGTTATCTTTTAAACTTACTAACCTGCAAGTTAAAGCAACAGTCCTTGTTCAAATCTCCACAGCATTTGTAATAGTGGAACACCGATGAATCAGGACATCTGGTGCCAACGATCGGTACTGGACAGAAAAGGTCACCGTCCTGTAATACATTGCATCTTAAAATGACCATTTTAATACTTCAACGTGACTTATTACTGTAGTGGTCTATGGGAAGAGTGTGGCGATGAACTAGTCCGCGGTTATTCATCACTTGACCCTGGTATGAGAGTGGCTAAGCGCTTTTCAAGGGCCTAGTTTGACGAGGCGTCGGGACAGTGGAACGGTATTGGAGGTTATTGTGTGCACGGCTCTCAAAGAAGTTAATAGCCGAGGAAAAAAAAGATGTAGCCTAAAGTGGCGCTTAAGAGAGAGAACTAGAACTTGTCTCTATACTCAGATGGCCGACGCAGCGCTTCCTAAACGAGGTCATCTCAAAAACCGAACCTACCACAATTCCCCCCGATTCGATTCGAAATTCTCGAATATTTTCTCGCTTAGGTGATCTTCGGCCCCAATTCTCTGAGGAAAAACGCCGCATTTATCGGTTTTTGAAATCACCCCCCACCCGACGCTCAGCTCCGACTAATGATCCCGGCTGGGCTCTCGCAAGCGAGCGCATCCATCTCGTCAGCTTTAAAGTTGGCTGTTGGCCAACGATCGTACACGTGTGCGAGCAGAAAGAATATCTAAGAGTCGAATGCCTCCAGAGAATTTGATCTCGGGTGAGATTAACGCTTCACAGCGGTAAGATGGGGGAAAAAATGACAACTCTGCATCTGAAGTACTGATCTAAACCACGGATAAGAAAATTCTAATGAAATTTTGTGAAAAAATCCGTACACCTCCGAGAATGGATTCGAAAAAAAAATATCAAAATGGATAAAAAGTAGTTGTAAAAACTGGCGGTGTACTTTGTTTTCAACTCAGCATTTCTTGATTATGATAATTTTGATTTAAGTGATCATTTCCAATGATCTTTGCCCAGTATTTTTCCGCATCAATTTTCAATGAAGTGCTATAATTACTCCCTTGAATCCAATCTAATCTCCGTTGAATGTAAACGTGTAGGGTCCGTTACAGGCACTAATTAATGATTTTAACTCTGGTCGCACGCACCGAATTCTCTTCAGAGATTTTAGTTCTTCTTTTGTGAGGATTTCAGGTTTTAGAAAAACTAAGTTGGCGCAGAAAGATGTTGCTAACCTTCAGCAAAGATTTAGCGATAACTACGGTTATTGCTCAGCTTAGAAACCGAGACCCCTAGCCAGTCTCCTATTTCGATTTATTTTCTGAGCTGAGTTGAACGATATAAATTAGTGAGAGATTCGAGTATTTCGACCCATCCTCCACTGGATAAAGTGATCATTTACGCCTCAAAAGATGTGCTTACGTCTTTGTGGGATGAAAGTAGCTCAGTTTGCGATTTTTGCTCTTTGAGTGTCATATTCCGGCGCGTAAACGTCTCCTCTATGCACCTTCACCGCTAATCCCATGATGAAGTGCTTCCTATTGCCGTGCATAGTCATATCCGAACATGTACCGGCTGGAATATTTATTTGTTTATTTATTATGCTCAATGGCGTGCCAAAAGGATGTGGCAACGATGAATATAAATAAACACATAAAATCCAGCAACTAGAATAGAATGAGTGATGAGTATGACCCTAAAAAAAATCAAAATCGCAAACTGTGCTACTTCATTCCACACATATGCAGGCGCACCCTCCCAGGCGTAACTATCAATTTAAATCCGGTGTTTTTAAAGGCACGAATCTGAGGTGGTGCAGATTTTAGGTGGAGTATTCGTATACGGGATCGTAGATTATGGAGAGGGGTGATTCCGTCCATTTCTTCCTAATTGACGTAAAAAACGGCGCTGAAGATACGGTTTCATTCGTTTTGGCGCACCATTTTGTACAAGAGGTTCGATTGGAGCGCGCCAGTCTTGTGCGGCACCGCATCTTCCGGGCCGTTTTTTACGGCAATTAAGAAGAAATGTACGGAATCACCTCCCTCTCCGTAGTCTCCCATCCCGTATACGAATACTCCACCTGAAATCTGCACCACCTCAGATTCGTGAAGTGATGCCTTTAAACGCTATTGCGACTTTCCAGCTAAACTACGACAATAAATGGGGTCATTACCGTTCTCGCAATAAATAGGTGATTACCGTTAATCGTTTTCTCATTTCCGAGAAAAATATGAAGCGGGATCGTTCAGCTTTTTTTTAAGTGCGTGGAAAAAAAAAAACAGGTGACAACACACACTTTTAGCACATTAAATACACTCAATTCAAATAAATGTATTGCACCAACAGAGAGAGAGAGTATAAACACTGTTTTTGCATCCATTCAGAACGTATAGAAAAACGTGAAAAGTGTTTGTGAGAAACTCGCTTTCAAACATTAAACTCGACCTCTGCGCGACAAATCACCGCAAAATGCCGCGTGTGTGCGCGTGCGCGTAAAAAAACAACCGTAACACTCACTTTGGTAGTGGTGACTTCGTTGACGGCGTTTTTTGTCTCTTGCTGCAAATCGGCGGCGAACGCGATTCCAACAATAGCTGTAAGGCAAAGCTTGACGAACATTCTCTGAAAAGAAGGGGATTGGAGAAAAGCATCGAGAAATCAATCGCAGAAAAAAAAAACACGACTAAACGACGGGCTGTTGTGCAATTGCGGACGTGTCAGAAAACAAAACAAAATTAAATTCCGTTCCGAAAAATCACGCGTTGGAATGTTAGACTCGAGAACAATGGCGTAAACTATAATATATA
Organism: Necator americanus; assembly: GCF_031761385.1. Taxonomy (NCBI): domain Eukaryota; kingdom Metazoa; phylum Nematoda; class Chromadorea; order Rhabditida; family Ancylostomatidae; genus Necator; species Necator americanus. The sequence continues at coordinate 3,520,710 of NC_087373.1, forward strand.
TGATATACGTACGGGTGAGTGAGTTATACTCCATAAGTGTATGTAAACAAGAATTGTGTGAGCCGTACTGATTACGTAAAGATTCGTCAGTTGAGCACAGAACAGCGAAGCGAAGGATTGGTGGAATGTGGTGTAGGTGGACGACATTAATCCTCATAACACACACACTGTTATGAGCGAGGAATAATTCACCACATGATCATGAACGAAGCGATCAGAAGCGTTGGAACGGAGACATAGAGAAAGAGGATTTGATGAGAGAAAAAAAGAAAGAGATTAATGTGGACTTGAAACGAAATAATGAAATGAAAGAAAAAAAACAAGAGAGTTGGATCATCGTAGGAAAACAAAGAAGCTACGACAGCTAAAGCAGCTTAATTTTTGTGAAATTTCCCTGAATTTTTCAGATAATTCCCTCCACTTATATTCAAAATGATATATGTAGACTCTGATATGAGGACTAATCAAGGGAAAATGCTGGCGCTTGAAAAAAGAGAGAGGCTTTGGAACGAAAAAAAAGAAGATATTAGAACGAAAAATGACAGAAGGATAAGGTATAGGAGCTACAAAACTTAATTTTCTATTTGATCTTGTAGCCTAATCTTTTTTTCAGATAAGCTTTTTCGTTTGTATTTAAAATGACATAAAACCTAGTAGGTAGAAAATACTAATTAGGGGAGAATTCTCTTGAAACTATTCAAAGCCTGAGTATCATCTCTTACATTATTCACTTCACGGTATTCACTTCACGCAGCCGAGGGCAGAGACGCAGGGAAGTCCCCATCCCGGGATTTTCCTAACCGACGTTCGTACGCAGGCACGCCACAGCTCTTAAGAGGGTGGTGGGCTGGTAAAGTACAGCAACTTAACCATAAACATAGGTTGAAGCCTACGATCTAGTGAGACGTTCATAAATGTGTTAGCACTTCGAAGACGACGTAGCTCTCCATACTTCACTCTATTTTTTCTGTCCCTCTTCGACGTACAGTTAAGGAAACTTCAAATATAAAACCTGTTTCTGGTTTTGCTTGAAAACATGAATTTCCAAGCAGGTTCCCGACCTTTGCAATGGAGCTTCACGCCGCTATCGCTGAAATTAGCACATGCTCATCCTTAAGCACATATTGAGGTGTACTCATCCTAGAGCAGAGCTTCAAAGCACGCAAATAATTCCTGCCTTAATCGCACAAACAAATAAACGTACGATATTGTTTACGACCTGTGGCATTTGTGCGTTGTGCATTTGCGTACTTGTCAACGGATATATGCCACAATTACCGAACACTCGACGGTGGAGACGAGGACGACGACGACGACGACGTGCTCATTGTTTGGGCCGTTTGAAGTGTTCGGATCATATCGGTGGAAATAGAACGCGATTGAACAGACGGTGAAAAGCTGGTGACGACGATTACGATAATTTCAACGATGTTCTGAGATAGCATTGGAACCGCGCGGCAATTTATGTACTTTGCCTTGTTTCGAAGTGTTTTGTCTGGGAAACTGTAGTCAAGAATGACGCATACAAAAAAAAATCATTCTCTGAGGAGACGTGTTTGGAAACATCTGCGCAGCCAATCAGAAACGAGCGTGCATATAGCTGTTTGCCCGATAAGCATGGTAGGAGGCGGCTCCTAACAAACCGTTACGCTTTCTGGGAAAACGCCAGGAACCCAGGCAAACCGCTTGACTTTTTGTAGCAAAAAAAAGAAGACGTAATAAGAGAAAAATTCCTAAAACGGAGACGGAAGTGATTTTATTGCTGAATAAGCGGTGGAGAACAATATTTCATGTAATTAACTGACCTGACTGAACTAAATTAATCAGCCGTACTGAAACTAATTAACTGACTGAACGGAAACTAATTAACTGACTATGAACATCAGCGGTGAACATGAAAATCGTTCAAAAAAAAAAAAAAACAGAGAAAGTAAGATCAGAAACATGACATTTCCGCTATTTTCTCTTGAACCACTGGATATATCCTCGGCTTGACCAGGAACATGTGACGACCTCATTTTTCATAACGAAAAAAACCAGCACGCACGTCACAGTAGCGAGTTACAGCTGTTATGTACGAAATCTTCATTTCTCCACTGTCAATGAACACGCGATGAACATTTATTTTCATATTTTTTACATCCTATCATCTTTTCTAACTACGAACCAGAGAAATATCAGTAACAGCAGCATAGCAAAGAGTTTTCAACAGTCCGCTGGTAAGAAGAAGCTTCGAGACTCATATTCACTCGAAAAACCGCACTGCGCGTTCGATTGGAGCACAGTAAAGCGTGGCGAGTGCCTGGGTGGTGGTGCTGGTGAAACCGCCCGAGTTGCTGCGCAGATGTGATCGGCCAGACCAAACCACTGGTGACTGTGAATTCACGAAGGTGTACTCCGGTTGTTCGTTCTTCAGTCGCGCACTACTTCTTTTCCTCAATCGTTCTAAGTCCACGAAAAAAAAATAACTAAGCCATAATGCATGGTGTGGTCAAAGCGACATGAAGCTCGCTGCATTTGCTAAGTGGCTTCATTTGAAGCGGTACGGTAGACCGTAGGTTTTATGATGGAGGGGGATCCTTGATGGTACTAGTACCGCTAGTAGTAGGCCACTGGTTCTTTGCAGTTTGCGATGGCCCCATCTCGATTCCAACTGCTTTCTCCACAGCACCGTTTCGAGCGCCCCAGCTTACGCTGCACCGTGCTTCATGTCGTTTTGAACATACATCTTGACTAGGTCCGCAAATACGTATTATAGATTGGGGAATAAGGATAAAAAATATATTCTCCATCGTTGCAAATACGGAGAGATTATGGTGTCTTTTGAAGGAACTGCGAGAAAGACACTGGAAAAAGGCGTTCAGCCATAGATACGATAATCAGAGCTGGTGCTCCCACCCTCTTCGCTTTTGCACGGTTGGCGAAGGGATCCCTTTGACTTTTGAACGGTTGGCGAAAGAACCCGCCTTACTTTTGAAAAGTTAGCTAAAGAATCCCCATCACTTGACCTACATCCCATGAGCTAGACCGCCATCTCCTGGTGAGGTCCGGCTCCTCCCTATCGCACCTATGCGTTCAGCTGTAAAAAAAAAGAAAATGAGTACCTGAACGAAACTAACGATCAATAGGATAGCTAGAAACAAAGGGATACTGAATATAATGAGAGTACAGGGAGCGAGTTAAACACACTGCATTCCTCTTTTTGAATGAACTTATGAATACAAACATACATTTGTGAAAAAAATCTCATAGATTCAAAGAAAAAAAAAAACGTCTTTGGACCATGAACGGAATATGCTGTCCAGTACAAAAATGGATTTATATAAACTGGCTCTTGAAAAAACAAACGGAAATAAAAGCGTATAATAAAATCGAACGGAAATAACTTCCATGGAAACTGTGGTAGTGACCGGTCAATGAGTTGTTTATAAACTTTAACTTTTATAAATTGAATTCGAAATTAGGAAAAAGGAACTTCAGGAAATTAGAAAGTAGAGTGATCGTAGTGATCAGCGAAAAACAACGAGGTCACACGACCGATGTAATTCGGATGAAATAGGTTGATCAAGGCCAGACTGACGTATAATTTTCGACAGTGATCAGCCATGACGCGAAATCACTCAGACAACAACTGTGCTTTACGTTGCACACCTACACTAAACGCCAACATGATTGACGACCGCCGCCGTAGTGCATGTTGATGTGATCTTCAAAAAAACACACTACGGGGTGGAGCTACGGAGATAAACCGAAGAAGAACAATGAAAAGAGCGATGCAATGTAGGCGATCATGTCGATCGATCAATTAGTCGATGTCGACATCAACGGTCATTCGTGCGCGTTCACCGCTTATGCAAACAATCACAACGATGCTGCGATGTGTGTTCTTCCCTCAAATAAACACGAAAAAATTTGCTAAGAAAACGTTAAGAACAACGAAGGAAGAAGAGCCATTGAAAAAATCTAGGTGATTTTTTTCAGGTGGAGAAATTTTGATGCTACTTGAATTCTTCACGTCCTTTTTTTCCAACAAACATCTCGCATCTTCTTCCTAAGATTTGCTGACCAGGGCTGCTCTAAACACAGCGCAACTAAATTGGGGGTCTTTAGACTTTTAACCAACTTAGACTGTGAAAAAGAAAAAACCTGCAGTTTGGAAAAGTGTTATATTCAATTTGGAACTACATATGCCTTTAATTCCTACTCAGGAAAGACATGGGTGCATTTTTTAATTTTACAAATACGCCTACGTGATGTACCCAAGTAGCAGGAGTTATAACAACTGGAAATATCAATGAATATTCAAAAGGGTACCGTAGCTGCAATATCAAACTCCAAAGAAAAAAAAACATTCCATAAATTAATTCTTCTTCGGACCACCAGAAATTCCTAAAAACAGAAACATAGAAAACAGCGGATCTCAAACGAATCAAATTAGAGGAATTTACATAATCTAATTTAATTAATTAACATGTAATTAAAGAGAGATGGGTGAAGCGAAAAACTAGAAATTATGAGCAAAATTTCAAACAAAGCAAAACGAAAATTAGAGATTGTGTGCATAGGGAGAGAAAAATTAATCGAACTACGGTAAGTACAGAAATCCGTTTTGAAAACAACAAAAGAGTTAAAATACATTTTATCAGTGGTTTGCCACCAATCTTTAGCGAATTACAGGAAAACAGCGCTTGTTTGAAACGAAACCCTACCTCTTATTTTCTATTTACTTCAGTCCTAAAGTAACTAACCTAGAGAATTGGAGTTTCTTTCTTGTGCTTCCTGATTAAATGAATATTAATGACTAAGTAGTGGAAAAGTACATATTTGCAATGACTAAGTAGTGGAAAAGTACATATTAGCAATCACAGCAACATGAGAAACAAAAACGCAACGTGACGCACGATGGCGCAAGCTTGAATCATAACCACATGTTTGACAGGTGGACAGCAATGTGGCGCGATGTGGAAACGGCAGAATTTTTCCCCGAGGAGAACATTTGGGAAAACAAGACACACATAAAAAAAAAAGACAGCAACAAGGAGACTTAGGAAGGCAAGCAATGAGATAGTAAGAAAAAAAATTGGAAAAGGACAAGTGCAGCAGAGAATCATACCAATTGTAAGCAAGTAGTCCCATACGATAGAGAATCAAGGACAAGTCAAATATCTTGCCATTGAAAAATATACTGTGACTTGCGTTTAATTTAAATTATGAAGCTATAAATTTATTAGAATTTCCAGGAAATTTCCTTACTCAATTTTTAATTTAAATTATGAAGCTATAATTTCATGAGAATTTTCAAGAAACCCCTGTACCCAACTTCTCAGTAAGAAGCGTGCGCGAACATGAATCCAAAGAGACATTCAAGCACAATTCGAAAGCTCCACACATCTTGTGTACGCTGTTTTCGAGAATATTGCTGAGCTAGTTGCCGCATCACTGCTCGTTGGTTGAAAATATAATTTCTGAATGGCAAAGGCGTAACCGCAGGGCAGTGTGATGGTCGTGATGCAATTGCTTCAGGGAAACAAACTGCAACCGTTGTAACCATTCGAAATTTGTGAACGGATCCATAGAAGCCGTGGAAAAAATCTCGAGAGAACTTGAATCTGCGCTGTCAAGAAATCATAACCACATATTTTCATTCAAACGGATTGCAAGCCGGATCCTAGAAGCAAAACCTTTGCGATAACGACAGCTGATCTTGGAAATGCATGAGTTAGCGCTCAGAACTCCGTCGAAGTGTCATTCAAGCGGCCGCTGCAAAAGTCCCTCCATCTTTGATTTCTTCGGCATGATGATTAGAGCGGAGTATTTCTCTCCATTCGAAAACAATAATAACTAACCAGCTATCTGTCCAATGCAGCCGGTTATTTTCGTGAATTTCTCCCTTCAAAAATCTCTGCAAAATATTATTTGGTTTGTCCTCTCTATATTTCACTAAGCGGAGGAATTTCAATTACTGGTTAGTGGTAGCGGGAAACGATAAGGAAGACAACAACTCAAACAACACACATTCGAACAACTCTTCAGATTTCCCCCAGCAGCGCTACCCGGACTTCGAAGAGAAACTAGTATAGAGGAGTGCAAGAGAGATGAGAGTCGCACGGATCGATGCTCCACATCCACTCGAATCGCCCTCACTTCAACAAAAAGTGCAGACGTTCCATTGGCTAGTGTGCTTGCCATGGTAATTATGAGTGTAATTTATTACGATGGTGCACGACTTCAAAGCCAAAGGGCAGCCATATCAATTCTGTGGAAGTGGAGGCCATCGAAGGCTCCATGAATAGTTTTCTCAGGCAGCTGTTTTGCGCCACCGTTTGAAAGTGGTGGATATTTTGGCGACTGGCCAAAATATCCACTTTCAGACGAATCGGTGCATGGACAGCAGAAAATCTTCCATAAAGACGTGAAAAAAAGGATTCAGGAAGATATGAAGGCGGAGTTTGTCCCTAAGGGAGTTTCGTATACATCGAATGACATAAGAAACTCGATAAGTACGTATTATTCTTATTTTATGGATGCAGTAAAGTGCAATACCGTATGCTGGCCCCTCCATTGAAGAGGAACAGAAGGGAGAGCTACCCATGTCTCACTGTGAATCGATAGGATTAAGAAGGTACCCGAGAAACATCACAGAAACTTCTGACTCAGGAAAAAAAACAAAGAAGTATGTGGAACTTTTTTATTTTTTTTTTGCTAAAGAAAACTAAAAAAAAACTTAGAAAATCGAACTCGTCGAAAATCGAAATAGACAATTTTGTTCATTCTTTCAATATTTAAAAGCTTTTTTCCCCTTATATGTATGAAATTGTCGTTTGTGGGACTTTCCAGTAAGTATTGTGAAGTTTTCCCGAGTTGCCGTTCGTCGCTCATTGTTTTTTTTTTCTTTTTTCTTAGTGATTTCCATGTTAAAATCGTGGGACTTAGCTGATGAAACTTTTTAAGGAAAACTTGTGACCCACTTCACGAATAAGTTGTTGTTGTCACCAGACTATCGAAAACCAAATTTTTTTTTTCGGTAGTTTTTTTTGGTGTGCGCAATTTGTGCAATAACATGGAAATAAAATTGAAAAAAAAACCATTCTAAGGGTAAGAAAGTGACGTGTAAAGGACGTCTGGACCGACGAAAATTGTCTCGGATCAAATTTAGTCTCTCACAAAAATTATGCACGTTTGCAGCCGAAATATGCACTTTACTCTTAGCACCTGCTTTCTTATTCTTTCATGCTACTCAGCATACGCATGAATAAATAAATATATAAATATGCAGTTGTGTTCACATACATATCTGGAAAAAAACACTAAAAAGCTCTAAAATTTCATGATGATTGTTTCTTCTCTTATTTTTCGAGAAAAAAAAATTAAGATTGGGAAGTGAAGATGGTCAGGAAGATTAGGGTCGACGAATAGAAGGAAGAGAAGCAGAAGGTAATGCTGCCTCACAATAATGTCGAAATAAAAAAAAGAAGATGATTTTTCTCGAAAAATTAAAAAATTCACGAGGCCGTCGCAGAAAAAATGAACGTAAAAAGTCCCCCGGCTCCATTAAATCCACCGATAGGTCCTGACCAATCGTTTCCTAGCGAAGAAACGTGATGCACTTAGAATCGGGTAGGGTTCAGAACAGCAGATACGTACGTTTAAGAGAGGAAGTACGGTGCGAGCTACGGCGAACGCATCGCAGTTACCAGGACACATAGAATTACTGGCATCTACATACCGATGACCTGGTGATTTCATGTATCCGACTCACATAACCTACATTTACTGTAATTTGTCGTGAATGACGTGAAACGGGTCAAATCCATCCTTTAGGAAAGGATAAGAAGGTCTAAAGGAAATCATAGAGAATTCTGAGATATATAATATAAACATAATAAATAAGGATATAACAAAAAAAATGGATAAGTAGGTGGTTGAAAAAGCAGGCACAGAGCTTATCTAATTAACTTTGGAAAGATTTGTTCGTTTATGTCGTGAATTGGCGTCCGTGGATGCTCAAAAAATAACTATGCGAGAACTGAGAAGAAAGGAAAGACGAGAAGTAATGAAGCCTGCTGGAGTAATAATATACTGAATTTCCAAAAAAAAAAAATCATAATTCTCTCACTATAGTGACCCGTTTTTAGTAGTCTCTGGTAAGAATGGAGAATTATGTCCATAAAGCGCGCAATACCAAATCATTGAAAAAAAAAATTCTAGCCGATCGGAAAGGAATAAACTGCACTGAGGAATAACAAACCAGTTTTTAGTGATTTCAAAACGAACCTTTCGAAGAAGGAGGAAAACGGTCAGATGTGTGATAAAAAACTGGGTAAAAGCCAAAACGTGTAAAGAAAATTCTCTAGAATCTCCTAAAACCGCTTTATATAAACTAAAATACTATGGTCATGGTGTTTCAGCGACTTAAACGAACATAAATAGATAAGCGGGCAACGGAGAGAAAAACCCTTCTCTAAGAGCGTTAGCGTTTGTTAACCGAAATTCAAGCGGATTTTTTCTTGAGAAATCAAGTTTTCAAGGAAATCCTGCTAAGAGACGCGAACGACTCAAGAGAAACACATTAGGAGCACACATTAGAAACGAATTCAAATCGAAAAAAAAAACAGAAAGAAAAAAAGAAAGGAGATAAACGTCGAGAGACGGGCTGTACTTTGTTGCACATCTAGGAGCATTTTCTCGGAAACTATGCTATGCTAAAAGAAATTCCAATATTTTCCTACTAATTTTGGAAATTCACTAATTCATCCAGATATGTGCATGTTTGAGCGCCGCTCGTAGTGAGCAATCATGCGAGCAATCATCAGCAGCATACATACGGGGCATCAATTAATGACTGGTAGCAGGGACGGGAGGAAAAAAACTAGTTACGATAGAAAATTCGAATTCATTCGAATCATACGCTAAACGACCTTTGATCCGAAGCAATTTAAACGAATTTGAAAACGGCGTTGTTTAATTACGGGACAGCAGTATGGAGGGTCGGGAAATCGGCTCTAGAACCAGAGAAACTGGACATAAAGCGATATAGGAAACGGAAGAAATTGGATGCGGCGGCGACATGGAGTAACTGAGGTGTTTACTCGAATAAAAACTACAGCCACACAGTATCCAATAATATCCGCTTTGCACGGGTTAAATATTTACGGAATGAAATGCAAAAAGAGGCATTCATATTATTTATGCGGAATATATGATGATGATGCATTGATGTACGAGTTCTACCGTAGAGAGAAATAATACGTTAAACCAACTAGTTTCTACCCCCACTAGTTTAATAGATGGCTGTAATCCGCTTAGGGTCATGAGATACATATGAACGATAATATTATGTTCAGAATGTTCAGAAATATCTACCATATTCACTTTCACCACATCACCATCAATGACAAATCATCAAACCATGAGACGTTGTGCTTTAACGGGACAAACAACCAACCAACAGACAAAACCCACAAATCACAAAGAGATGCTAGAACAAGTCACGCCCATTTGGTCAGACAGATGAAAGGGAACGCCCACGAGCTCACCGGCGACGGAACAACGAAGCCCAACATACTGCATCTGGACGCTTCAAGATCAATTACTAGGTTTTAGCAATGAACGAGCACCGCCTTCTTCCCCTATAATCGAATCACCGCATCGATAAAACGTAATGTCGGGCCTGAAGACTAACTAACTAGTTTGCGCCAACCTCAGTCAACTACCTCAACCATAGGTGTGATAGGGGGGGGAGCCGGACCCTCCTCACGTGAAGGCGCGCCTAGCTCATGGGGTGCTGCGCAGTTGATGATGATCCCTTCGTCAACCGTCCAAAAGTGAAAGAGGTAGGAGCACCGGCTACAACTATCGCATTTATGACCTCAACGAGTAGCTCGTCCAATAGCTCTCTCGGAAGTTGGATCGATTCGTTGGAAAGGCATAAAGGCATAAATAGTTAGACGACGCCCTTAAGCTTCACCCTAATGTCGTTCTCATGCTATTTTGAGGGGGGACAGCATCACGCGCCAGAAAGAGACGAGCCGATCGCCAGCTTAGTGCACATATGTGCTTTTCGAGCTTCTATACGTATTCGATGGGGATTAGTTGGCGAGAGAACGGAGTTCTTTGTGGGTCTGTACTTTCGCTATTACCGTATGATCAAAAAGAAGGTCAAATACACTGATCGGATCTTATAATTCTCAGGATTAAATTACTCCATACAAGGATTCAAATACATTCATATTATATTAAATATTCATACTAAGATTTATATATTTTTTTGAATTTAACCAATAACAGGACTTGAATACGGCATTTTTCTTCTATCCTTTCCTTATCATTTGACCTTTTCAAGATTTAATTACAGCAAAAAAGTATAGTACTATATAAGATAAGAGGAATAGACGTTAAAGGATTTATGAGCAAAGGAACACAAATAATCCACCCACTTTAAAAGTTGGATATACTTTATTCTTACAACTCTTCACGATGGAAATCTAAAATTTTCAAGGTTTATTCGATTGCTGAGTGAGTTAGCTTCCAAACATAAATAATGAAATAAATGCTAGAATAATAAATGAGGAAATAATGCCTGAAGAATCTCATAGCGAAGCAAAGGAAAAAAAAGAATAAAAGCACCACTGTAACGTCTCGCAAGGACATGAGCAATTGAAATTGAAAGCTGCTAACCGAACCGAAGCTAAAATTAGATGAAAGAACGCAGAAAGCCAGAGCGAATCAACCCGAAGATGACGAACCGAACGAAAATCGCACACATGTACACACACACACACAGACCGACCGCAGACAGCCAAAGTGATATTGAATCCCTGTGAGCTCAGAGTTGTTGTCCCTTGTGTGTGTGAATGTGGGAGAGTGTGTGTGTGTACGAATCGAAAACCTTGTCGATTAATCCGCCATTAACGGAAATGGAGAAAACGCTATTTATAGAGAGTGCAAAGAAGCGGAGACAATGACTAAGCAGTATAGAAAAGCCATTTAAAGTGCAGTTAGAAGAGAACGTAGGAAGTACGAGTACGTGCGTATGTATGCGCTTGCGGACAACTATGACACTCGGCAAAACAGTCACACAAACCACGCCCCCATCGGAAAAGAATGACTCATTGACACCGACCGCGTCGAATCCACCCCAGTCGAACAACAAAACGTTTATTTGTTTGAGGAAAGCGACGACCACGAGATGAGATGCGTAGATTGACAACTATCGTGACATGCGGACATCTATCACAATGTTCACGATAGATAAGTGACAAGTGGGAAAGATCGAAATGTGCGTGCATGAAGGTGGACAAAAACGCCTCATCGCAGAAATGTTTCGTACATTTTCTAAGAGGGAATGAAGCCACACCTCTAACGAACACGTAATCATTAATCAAGAGAAAGTCTCTATGGGTTTCATACATGCGATAGTCGGAGCTGGTGCTACGACCCCTTTCACTTTTGGACGACTTTCGAAGGGACCCCTTCACTTTTGGACGGTTGGCGAAGGAGTCCTCATCACTAGAGCTGCACCCCATGAACAAGACCCCCTCCCCTTGAGGAGGATCCCGCTCCAAACTATCGCACCTATGATGGGTTGGTTTCTCTTAAACTTTCAAAAAACTTTCAAACGAACCGTAAAACATTCCAAGTACCCTATCAAGATTTCTTCAGAATATATTATTAAGAAATTATTTCAGCACAAGGAAAAAAACCTTTTTCTCCCTAGCACATTAACAAACTTGTAAAACGCTCCGATAACGGTTGGCGGTCCTCGTAATTCTGAATTCTGGAAGACAAAGGCTTGGAAAGTTCGGTTGAAAAAAAAAGTTAAAAAGGTTAAAATTCGCATAATTGTTTTTACTTTCGTATTCACTTTAAAATTAACGTGTATAGAAGGTGCAAAGCTTATCGAGTTTTTTTTTTTTGCAATAGGATTAGGGGTTTCATTTCAAAATATTCTTAAAGAGAATTTGAGTCTTAGAACTTTTAATATCATATTAAATAATTTTTTTTATCGCTCAACGATATCCTGGAAGAAAGATTTTGAAAAACGCTGCGGGAGTTTGAAAGGATTAGCGGACGAGGCAGAGCAAATGCGTGAATTGCAGCGCACGCGTAGCGGTGGCACATGGAAACATAGGAACCGCCGACTATCCGCCTGGAGATATGTATAAGGTTACAGTTATGAGTCAGTTTAGACATCAAAAACCTTCACTTATTCTTATTTATTCCTTCATTTGTGCACGGAAATATAGGTGAATATAAATAAAACCGTATAAAAGGAGCAATGACTGAAATCATTTTGAGAAGTTGCTTTTCAATACAAAAAAAAAATTGTAGTTCTACTAATAATCCTTTTCTAGCAGTAAAAACAATCGTGTTAAGAAAGAGAACTTAAATATTGCCACTTTTATTATCTTTATTACTATCATTATTATTGTCGTTAACGACGTTATCAAAAAAAAAAAATCCAATTTCTTCCGCAAACTTTTCTCAATCGGTCGAGCTGTTACTCACAACTGCTCAATTCACCGATTTCCAACCGAGAATTTGATTCCGACGAAAATTAACCGATTAATCACATCTTCAAATTTTTATTCATTTACTAATTGTTCACTAATCCATGCGTTTATAGGCTTCAGTGGTGTAATGCGAAACTATAGGAATACAGCAGCGAAATGCACGCTGGATAGCAAATGCTAGCACTCAGCTTGTCGTCATTTTGTATTTCGTATAATAAGTACTTATGCATATCCCTATAATTAAAGTGTATCTGTGTAACTACGTATTTGAAGGAAAAGAAGAATAAATCAAGAAAAAAATATTTTGAAAAAAAAACTAGTCGAAGGATACGAGCTAAGTACATATTTCCCAAGAATTTAAGATGAACACAAATAAGAAATCCTGTTTAATGTTTAACTGAAATTGCCATGATATCCGTAACAAATGGAACTGGTTACAGAAACTAACACATTACACTAAAAAAAAACTTCCATCTCGGAGGATGGATAAAAGTGAACTGTAGTCATCTGCGCTCCGACGATAAACTGCGTGCAAATTCGCAACGTTCCGCTAAACTAATCCGCTTCGTTCACACTATTACACTGCTGCTGCCCATGAGACTTTGCGAAGAGGTGGGGAAAAAACCATGGACGACGACGACAATTTTGCACAATTTTTCACCATTCATTTGTTCACTATTCTATACATATGTCTGCAAATGCACACAAAAATAGAAACACCTCCGTTTCTTCCGCTAATTAAAGGAAACCATGCGTTCGATGACAAATTAGCGTTATAACGAACCATGGAGAGTGAAAAAAAAACCGAGTGCTTTCCATTAATAGCCCTTCCTCTGCCGATTAACGGGAGTTTCGTGACTTTTTTTGCTCTGTTCCTTCCGAAAAAAAGCAAACTGGCTGAATGTGAGCGGTTGCCCGGACTGCTACCCCTTCCATAATGTAATACGTGCCGTTTTCGTTGATTGCAACTACGCGCACATAGTCCAAACCACAAATTTCGACGTGCACTAATGCAGCGAATACGGCCGGGGACCGCAAGGAAGCATTCGCTCGGAAACGATCATCAGCCCCGGAAGATGTCAGCAGAACGGAGAAAACATTTCCCTCGACTGTGAAAAGAAACGTGAATCATATGATGTTCGCAGTGAGCCGCTCAAAAAATTATTCCCCAAGAAAATGTTGTGAGAACTATGACGACGCATAGCGATAATACTGGAACGAGAGAAATCTTAAGAAACAAGAAAATCGGATTTCTACTGCGAATATCTAGAGAGACGATGGAGGCATTTGTCCGTGTCAATAATCATGTGAAGCAATTTTGTCGGTTAATTGAGCAAATAATAAGAAAAGCAATAATCCTCAACTGAGGCATACTGTACATACGTCCTGCCTGGCTGCCCGAGTTCAAAGATCCTTTTTTTCAGAAGTTTCGATTTTTTTTTGGATACAAATTCCATTTGCTCTAGCGGATCACTAAATTAGTTTAGAGGACTTATTTTCAAGGAAAAAAATCTTCTTGCTGTACGGAAAGTGGAGAGTACATTTTGTGTAGTTTCTCGTAAAAGACACGAAAAGAATGATGAGATTATCAATCGAAAGAATCACATGTTCAGAGCTCATACAGCATTTTTGATTCACATCTTGCACGCAAAACGAGTACACTTTTCGCTTTCGTTTTTTTTCCACAAAAAGATTATCCTTTTCTCCCCTACTTTTTTTCCATATTTTTCATATTTGTAAAGCTTCCGGTGAAATGTTTGCGTGCGCGTAGACGTCCACCCGATAAGATACGTGTGCCACCCGTTATCGGCGAATGAAGTTGATTTTTGGATGCTGGACTATGCATCAAATCCCTACGATAAGAAGTAATCGCATTGCGGTGGGTGAATGGGAAAATATCATGGAGAAGGAAATTACAGAACAAAAAACTCTCTATAAAAAGAATAATGAAAGGAATATCGTGGAGTTGAAAAATTCTCTCATGTTCCCCCAGCGATACGGCAGCTAATTGAGAAATCGCCTACCACTCATTTTTTCCTTGGTTACTTTTCAAGAAGCAGTCAAATCAAAATTGAAAAATAGCCGAAGCAATCTTTTTTGAGAACTTTCCGGAAATAATCACAAAAAAGTTCTGAAACAAAAAATAGCTCGCACACAAGCTTTTGGTTGAACTCATTCGAATAAACTGAGTTCATGAATACGTTTTAAGCACATCCTAGAGCAGAACATTGTTGTTTTCCCTTCTACATACGTATATGATTATAATAACAAAGAAACGATCACGGTAGCGAAAAAAAAAATGGGAGCAGCACAACGAGAATAAAAACTACCAGTAAATCAAGATGATTGACTAGCTAGCTCCTGTTGGAAGCCACGGAAAAATATGCGCGAATAGAAAGAGAATCACCCTCGGTAACGCTTCGCTGCTAGGGACACGAACACGGTCGTGGCCTTCATCTCCGAGCTATCGACAGAAGGATATTCCCGAAAGAAACGCTAATGAACAATTGACCTTTAAGAACATTGGCACTTGGGCAAAAAAAAAAACAACGAGTGCTAAAAGACATGATGCTTTTCAGGGAGAGATAAGAAAAAGCAAGAACCACAGCGAATCTCTGCCTCCTTATCAGAAATTAAATGAGTCGAGCCATCTCGATCTACACATAAAAGGAACTCTCGAGTCACGCGTGGCCCCGAGGTTAAGCGTGATCGGAAACAGGAAATTTGAGATAGAGCAGTTTCCGGCCCATTGTATGCCACGAGAAGCACAAAAGAGTACACGTAAAGCAGTGCTCTCGAAAGCAACAATAAAATATGGAAAAATATGTTCGAAGCGAAAGTTATAGGACCGAATCCTTCTTCGCACGATTGAGAATCGAATAAAAATACTAAAAATATGATATATCGTGCACAATTATGGCAACACACACGTACGAGAGTTTGATGTTTCCGACACTGCACGATTTTTTCCAACACAACTGGAAAATCAGATTTTGTTATTTCAGGAGCAACTTTCGACAGCGATTAACATATTGTATATATTATTATAATTATATATTATATTATTATACTATTATATTATTATATTATTATATATACTATGTTATTATTATGTCTCACCGAAAATCTTAGTAAAGGCATCACCGCACGAATCTGAGGTGGGACGGATTTCAGGTGTAGTATTCGTGTACGGGATCGTAGATTATGGAGAAAAGGGCGATTCCGTCCATTCCTTCCTAATTGCCGTAAAAAACGGTCCGGAAGATGCGGCTTCGAGCGTTTCGGCGCGCTATTTCCTACAACGAGTTCGATTGGAGCGCGTTAGCCGTGTGCACACACCGCATCTTCCGGACCGTTTTTTACGCCAATTAGGAAGAAATAGATGGAATCACCCACCTCTCCACTGTCTACGATCACGTATACGAATACTTCACCTGAAATCCGTACCATCTCAGATTCGGGGGGTGATGCCTTTAAATATCGAGATTTTAAGGAATTTTCCGAAATAAAAAAGAATTTACACTCTCATTCATGTTATCGTGAGTGAAACATAAGCAAAGCGTATCACGAAATTAACGGTGTTGGGATCTACACAAATCGGTGGGGTCGAGCGCGCCTTCTTGCAAAACTAAGAAGTGGTATTCTAGTAACGGAGGTACAATTACGTTACTATAGTTACCATAAAATTTACGTGGGGTTTCGGAAGGAATCAAAAAAAGTCTAGAAAGTAATGACAGAATGCGCTAGAGATTATGTAATAGAGCGATGATAATAAATCTCGGACAATACGCAAATTTACTCCTATTTTTCATCGGAGTTTACCGAGATTGAAAAAGTTTTGTATAGCATCACCTAGCATTTATGGAGGTGGTTCAGATCTAACCAAGCTGGTGGATACTACAGCATCTTAAGATCTAGAACAAGACTCAGTGAAAACTTTGGAAAGGGAACATTCACGATCTTAACTACTGGGAGGGGGGAATTTCGCAAGGATATGCTAAGATGGACGAATCATGGACGACATCGGTTGACCGGATCTTATCATAACATAGCAAGTAAACCGACATGAAAACACTGCAAAATTTGTGAGAATCAGGATAGAACTTTTATGAAGAACTCCGATAACGAGCCTGCACGCTTCTTCCTCTGGACAGGGCAACATCATCATCAACATCATTTGTTTGCTCTCAATTCCTCCACGATTAATCATGGAACGGAAATTTCTGGATGATGTGATCGAACTGTGATCCCCAGCAATAGCGTAGACAGTTGATTTTCTTCTTTTAGACTGTTTTTACACGATAGTCTCCTGACGAAGGACCTTTCTTCTTTTAGCGGCGCGCAAAATCAACTGAAGGGAAACCACAGGATGATGAAGTAAACTAGTGCACCGGGTTACAAATCCTAACTATTTCACTCTCTACTCATTGACCTCATTCGGACGAAGAAAAAAGTAGACGATATGAGCGTTTGTAAAAGCGACTGAAAACGTATTTCCCACGCAACACGGTAGAAATCACCAGATGTTTACATGATCTGAAGATGACGGGCTAGCAAAGTACAAAATCCGTAAGAGGAGCGACACACCCACGAGCTCAGAATCAGAACCTTTTATCCGTACATGCGTCGTGTTTGCGTCCGAAAGGATGTGACGCCCCCGTGTGAACTCTGCTTAAGGTTCAATCCTTCTGCCCTTTGCCCTGATCCAATAAGACACACAGTGTGGTGGTTCGGCTTATTTCAGACACCAGATACTACATCTTCCCAAAGGTATATGAAAGCGGTCTCGGCGAACTAACCCCAAGCAAACCTATTTCGCTGACGGATTATATCACGGAGTAACCTATGATAGTTCCAAAATATCAAAAAGCGAATAACCTGTGATAGTTCCAAGATGTCAAAAAGCGTCAAGAAGCATATTGCACTACTGTAGAAGCGCTTTCTTCCACAGTAGTGCAATGTTAATGGTGAAAAAATAACACATTCGTTGTAAGAAAGAAAACTGACCCTTTCTCAGAATTCCCATAACCATAGAAGCGATAGTCGGAGTCGATGTTCCAAAATCCTTCACTTTTAGACGGTTGGCGAAGGAATCCCTATCACTTGAGCTGCACCCCCAGAACCGTTGCGGTTCGAGATCGAAGTGAGACCCCTCTAACAATCAACTCTGCACCCCGAGTGGACCTAGCGATGTCCCATCTTGATCCCAACTACCTCCAGACTTCGAGCGCAGCCGCTTACGCAACTGTGCTGAGCTTCACATCATTTTGACCCCACTACCCGTGTGTTGACCAAAACGACTTGCGATCTGTTCTGTTTCTCCTGAATCATTGTCTCAGTTCGAATGTGTGTATGTTCAGGCCATTATAAAAAGTCGATAACTTGGTACCAGACTTGTCTGGTAGAATAAAAAACAGTGACCCGACACATCGGCTAGCCCTCATAAGTCATTGTAATGCTGCCCACATGTTCATAAACTTCAAACGGTTCTGAATTGAAGTCGGACGCGTCCTCATAGGGATTGGTCAACGACGCACTTTATTTTTTGTCTTTTCATTATGTAACATTAATTGGAGCAGCGGCTATGCGCGATGTCGTGTCCGTACTCGAAGTACAGCAGACGTATCGCGACTGTTTCCGCGCACGTGAGTGTTTTACACTTTGCATTTGTTTAGCTGCTCTGTTATCTGTAACATCTACAATATTTGTTTAACACATGTTATTTCTCATTACCTATGTGTATTCGTTATGTATTCAGTTGTTGTTGCTCGTAACTAACTACAAACTACTGCCGAACCACTAGTAATTTACATTTACAGATTTTATACAGCTGGAACTCAATGTTTCCCACTAAATATTGTAACGTAGATAATATTTTGAAGCCCCCGCAAGTCATAGTCATAGTCATATGCTAATTAAGCGTTCGTAAACCTCAAACGATTCTTAATTTAAGTGAACATGGTCTTAATTTAAGTGAACATGAACAGCGTTGGTACATCCCAAGCGGACTGATTAACGCCAGACACTTTATCTTTTTTTAAGTGTGTCGTTTTGTGCAAAATTCTCGAGTCACGTGTGCACGACGCCGGCGCTTATGTGTGTTCAAGTGACCGCGACGCAACCACTGCATTTCATTCTCATCCTTCTCTCTGTATGTGACCAACTTGTTCTTCCGTGCACTTAACGAACGTAACGTTTCGCAGAAGCCATGGTAACAGGCTACACTATCGAGTGCCAAGCATCCTTGCCAGCAGAAAAAGACCCTTTCCCATTTTGAGTGGACGATAAGTGTTCGTGGACGTGGACAAAAGTAGTGGTGTAATCTCCAAGCAGGTCATCCTACCACAATCACTTGTATAAGAAAAACCGTTATACTGATCAATGTGATCAGACGGTAATGGTATGAGCAAAACAACATCGCACATCGCAGCTTCACTAGCTCAATCAGCAGGGCTTCAGCAACACCATTTCCTAGTCATTGTTTTTTTTTTTCTACCGTAGAGATGCTTAAACAGGAATATATGAGCATTCAATATTTGCGTTCTGAGCAGTGGATCAAAAACAAACGAATGAACAAACAAAAGAAGTAGATCTTCAGGCTTATTGAGAAATGTTTGGCAAGAAAAAAATAAGTTGCTTTCTTCAGTCTTCCTCGTAAACCTGTCGCACCATAATATTGTAACTTTAACGGTGGTAATTTGTAAGGTTGAGGATAAACATAAGCAAGAAATAAATAAGTTAAATGTATTAAAAAAATAAAGTAAATGACGATATATAAAGACGACACTTAAGCTTACGCGAGCGACCGCGACACGTTCCGCCCGAACCACACAGGCGGGTGATCGGAATTTTGAAGCTTTCTAATTATAATTTTTCTAATTATATTACTTACACAACTTTTATTTTACTCTTCTACGGAACCGAAGATGACAATACTACTTCAGCTCCGAAATGTCTTAGCGAGCAAGGCTCTGATCCAAGAGTGCACATATTTCCTCTAGTGTAATCCTGTTTATCAAGCTCGTTTATCTATTCCTGTCCTAAAAGTGCAGCAATTGAATGCAAACATGCAATCCTGACGTCGAGGTCTTCATGTGCGTCACAAAAAGCAGAAAAAAAATCAGAAGAAGGAAATCAGTAACCACTGCATTGACTCACTTATGCGTCGCCGCATATGTGAGACGGTCGCCGTAAAACACTAAAAATTGCACTTCGGCATCCATACGCTATTTTATCACACAGCACATCGTAACGTTTGTACTTTGTGCTGTGAAATATGTGCAAGCGCATATTTTATTGATAGCGTGATGAATGAAACACTGTAAGATCGACCAAGAAACTGTAAGAGAAGTGAAAACTCGAAAATCGCGACCCCCTACGGTGGCCGGTAACAAAATGGCGACGCGGAGAAAGAAACGATGATGAGTCGCGCGAGGTATGAGGGCGAAACGGCCTTGAATGGAACGAGTTTTGTGGAGGGGAAAAATCGTAGAGTATACGTTTCGAAAACGTGCATCATCCACATTTGGAATCATATGACCATGTGGGGAGATGTTTCGATGAAGTAGGCATGGTGACCATCCAACATCGGGAACGTGGGACATCCGTGGATTAGATTCATCAAGATCGAGAATATCCACTTTTGAATGACGAATATTCTTTGCATCAACTGGTTAAGAAAGTGAACTAGAAGCACTTTCCTAACAAGATGATGAAAAGGACCGTGTTACTGCATTAACATTATGATGTATTTGAATTGATAAATGCCGATAAAAGTAGTAACTATAGTAAAAAAAACAATAAACTATCGTAAACTAAGTACGAAATGAACAACTAATAGTACTAGGACGTACCCAATCAGATCGAATGATGTTTACTATATTAGGATAGATGTAGAACATATTAACTTATGCAGCTAAGTAACCACAGGCCAGAACAGCTGGATGTCAGTGACACGTGCTCTACATCCATCAGTACGGACGTTGAACAAACTGAACAAAGCGATAAAGTATGGTTGGGTCAAAACGACATGAAGTACAGTGCAATTTCATAAGCAGCTGCGCTCGGAGCGGTGCGGCTAGGATCGAGAGAGAGAGCCTTTGCTAGCACCATTCTTCGCTGCCCATCGCGATGGTCCCAGCTCCATTCCTACCGCTTCCTCCGCTGTACTTGGAGCCATAGATGCAATAGTCGGAGCTCGTACTCCGACCTCCTTCATTTTTGGACGACCGGGGATAAAACCCCCTTCATTATAGGACGACTGGGGATTAAACCCCTTTCACTTTTGGACGCTAGGCGAAGGAACCCCTTCACTTCTGGACGGTTGACAAAGAGATCCTCAATACTTGAAGTCAACCTCGTGAGCCATATCCCCTTCACCTGAGGAGGGTCTGGCTCCAACCTATCGCACTTATGCTTGGAGCGCAGCCTGTTGAAAAAAAAAAGTAGCCGAAAGCAGTAGACCATTCGGTTATATGTGATAGGGAAGAAGAAGAGCACTAAGTAATGTCCCAATAACAAAAAGCAAGCACTATGAAAGTGCAACGGACGCTACTCTAAGCGACGAAGTTTTGTTAACTCATTTCCTTGGAAAAAACTAACTTTTATTTTTCAAACGAACATTTCCTAACTCCGAATTTGCGCGGCAGCACTCGACCAATAAGATAAGAAGGATCCACGATGGCCGCAGCAGGCCCCGTTGTCGTGAGTCTGCCTCGGACGCATCTACCGTAGACATCTGCGTGGGGGGACTTTTATTGGAAATTCTCTGCGCTCAGCTCTAATCTAGCCCTTCAACTTCGCATTGACGCAAAATTTACAAATAGTATTTGTGAGCGGTTGTGAACAAGCACCGCCTTGCAGTTAACCGCAAACCCTATACTGCACCGCTTTTAAATTTCAAATCGATTTTTAAACATCCTTTACATATCACCTATCCAGATTAAAAAAACAGTAAGATCTGTTTAGCTCGCTTCAAACGGAGTATCTCTGCATCTGCAGAACAAATTCAACTAATCCATCTCCTCTACAAGTGTTTGGATCCCGCTACAGCTGCGACGGAATACGGGAAGAAAAATTGCTGAAAGCAAACTCTTGGAATGCTTTTGAGCACTTTTACGTTTATATTTCAAGCTAAACTGAATAATACTGTACATAAGAGCATACTGTACCACGAAAAAAAAACTGGAAATCATCGCTTGCTCAAATTCAATCCAACACACATGGCAAGAAAAGAGCTTCATACATAAATACATGCGAGCAAACAGGATAGCAGAAAGAGGGACGAGCAGCAACAACGAGGAAAACACAGAAAAAACGACTTTTATGTAAAAGTGCGAGTGAACTTGAGGACAAAATCGATGAAGAAAGAAACCGTGAAGCAAAGAAACAAGAGGGTAAAATTGTACGTACATACGCGCGTGAATAAATGAAAAATTAGAATAAAAATCGAAAAGGATACGACATCGATCACAGGGTAGTCGAACATTAGTACAGAAGCAATTAGTTTGAGAAAAAAAAACTCTTAAAAGCTACGAAAGAAAAACGCTACAACATAAAATAGATTTAAGAAAGAATAGAATGTAGCTGATTCCGAGTCTCAATGAGAGAAACGTAATTATAGATAAACTGTTCTAAAATTTCTATTTCTTGAGAAGGGCGAGCGACGGTGGTCAGCGACGGTGCCGCACCTTCACTCACCGTCTGTTTTCATCCATACCATTGCAATTTAATTCAACCTATTACAGATTAATCAATTAATTAAAAATAATATTTCTTCTGAAATTTCTCTCACTTCTAAACTTTCTTCTGAAATTTCTCTCACTTCTAAACTTTCTTCTGAAATTTCTCTCACTTCTTCTTCTGCCTCTTCTCGTTGTTTTTTTAAGACAGAAATGCAGTTACCTACAGTCAGGTCAAAACGGCATGATCCACGGTGCAGTGGCGTAAGCGGCTGCACTGGGGTTGCGAGCTGCAGGGATGGAAGGTGCTAGTAAGGGTTCCCACTCGATCCTAACCGCTAAGCTCCATCGCGCCGCTTCGGGGGCAACCGCTTACGTAACTGCACCGTGCTTCATTTCGTTTTGACCCTATGATACTTTCTCCTTCTCATCACCCCAATCTTTTCCCTCATACTATCATTAATGTGTTAGTAAGGGCATAGGCCGGGGAAAGGAGCTAGGTGAACTACAAATCAAAAGACCAGATTTCACACTGCTCTATCGAAAGTAGTTCATTCAGAAGGATTCATTAAAGGTTTTGGATTTGATTTTCATCAGTAATTTCGAATGACAATTAGAAAATTCAGCGATAACAGCTAACTATCAGCTGTGTAGCTTTCGTATCTTCACTATCTTTAACACAACTTTTTTTTTAAACAGAAATATTGATATGAGAAAGGAACTCATGCTTAGAAAACACCAACATCCCAGAACACCAAGTTCCTTGGATTATTTAGAAATTGTGACTAGTGTAGGTAAAAGCAGAACTTTAATACTAATAATTAATTATTTATTTTAATTTCATCTAAATTAATAGGAAAAAAGTTGCGTATTCAACATGCCGAGATTCAAGAACATTGCTCCTAACTTCGTTACTTCGGGACCAAGTTGACCCAACAATTTTCTTAGTTAATTAATAAGAAATAAGGATAGAAGAGAGAGAAAGAGAAAAAGAGGGAGAGATTAGTGCGCATCAGCACATCTATCTATGGTGAACTCAATTATGTGAATTGCCGCAACGGAAAGGTCTTACTAATTAAGTTCTCCCTCTCGCGATTAGGTAGATGGAACGACGAGTTAACGTATGACCATCGATCCTTGCTTCCGCCCTGGGTCCCAGTGCAAGCAATGTGCAATAAAAGTAACTTTTTGGAGCATTCACGTGAGAGTGCGACAATAAAAACAAATTTTAATGTTGAACTTGAACTAACAATAACAATATAATATATGAGGATTTCCCAAGAAAATCCATAGATATTTAACTTTCCTTTATTTTCGCATATGATGATGTTGTTGTTTAGAACTTGACATTCTATGTATGTGTTTTTTTTTCTCGGGAAATAGTGAACCATTACAAGTTAAATCATAAGTAAAACTTAGTTAAATCATAACAAATGAATCATAACAAATGAATCATAACAGGTACCAATGTTTTTTTTTTTTTCAGAGCAGAAAGCAGAGGAAATTCTCGTCGTGCAGCTAAAGTGTGCGTATAGCGGAAACCGCGTCGCATTCATAGCACATATAGTCGGGTCAAAACGACATGAAGCACGGTGCATTTGCGTACGCGCTCACAACGACGCGGTTTAGACAGCAGTTGGAACCGAGGTGGGACGATCGCAAACTGCAGCGATGGGTGGTGCAAAAAAAGGCTCCATTGCGCTCCTAACCGCTACCCTCTACCACACTGTTTTTGGTCTGTATAGCCCCGAAAATTGGTTTGTCGGCCAAGTCCAACCTGCTGTTTTCACACGAGCGGGGCTTATCAACATTTGCGGGGTGGTATGATAAGGAACTGATGCAAAAGCTTATGGAAAAAATTAGATTATCCAGAGACAGTGATTGCTGTCTTCTTAAGTTGAACTGAATACGAGGCTCTTATAAGCCTTTATGGGTAAAATGCAGTGGGAGGGGGACTGAGTGGTGCCCCTACTTCTGGAAGTAAATAACTAAATCAATCGGTGCCCTAAGACCTAAGCATTGGTCTTAGAGGATCAATTGGATGTAAAATAAAGCTACTAGGAGAGAAAAGTAAGTTAAAGCGTCGAGAAATAACGGTGCCACTGAGTACCCCTTCCCCCGACTACATTTTCCCGCCTTTTCCCTGGCCGGCCCCGATTGATTTAGTTATTTCCCGCCTTTTCTCCCGCCCAACAACGAGCACCCAACAAAGAAAATAAATCCTAAGACTACAGTCGGATCTTATAGCTACAGATGTAAGTGTAGATCGTACCTTAGAACTGGAGTACATTCCTGCTGGTGCTAGATGTCCATGGTGAAGTGACTAGTGCAATCAAATAACAACCTTGCACAGAGGTGTGAGGAAGGGAAATTCCCGTCTACAGACACTTACTCCTTCAGATCATGCACAGAAAGGTCCTACCGACTATGGCTACCAAAAAGATGCACATTTCACACGGGCTGCACGGCCACTTCGCTGGAATTCGTAATTACTACAAGCTGAAATAAACTACTGAAGGAATTGAAGTGCGCACTTAAACCGATAAAACGAAAAAAAAAACGACGAATGAACAGAAAAAAAAAAACGAACATCAATCGGACATCAACCCCGTAAAAACGCGCAGAAGATAGAAGCGAGTTTATTTCGTTGCTCACGTGAGAAAAAAAAAGACTACGATTGCGAGTGCAAAGAAAAACCAGCGAAGGACATTCAGCGTTCGTGTGTGAGGCTTGAAGAGGAGAAAAAGTTGCCCGTAAAAGAAAATGGGCGCTTCACGCGTGATATAGCCAGCTAGGGGGAATGCACATACATATACGGTATCCCAACGACGGTGACAGAAACCTTTGCGTCGATAGCAAAGAAAAATGCGCGAAACGCGACACCAAAACCGGGAATGACCGCCTTGGAAAAATCGCGACCAGTAGCATTAAAAAAAGGTCCCAATGAAGAAATGAAAAGAAATAGATTTTCTTTGACAAGTTCCCTTCCATAAAATTTCCGAAATGTTTATCCTTTGCGAATAATGCATTAGTCCGTGGAATAATGTGTGAAAGTACATGAAGATGATTCATTCCTGACCTCTTTATGCGCTGATCTCCGAATTTTCCCGAATTTTCTCCCTAATTCTTCTATCCCACCTCTCTACTAACAGATCCCACTTATTATCTTGGTTCTTCCTAATAGAACTAGCAAAAAAAATCCTTTCTTTTAGAATTCTGATCCCCTTCCGTTCCCTTACTGTTTGTTCCCATCTGTCTTTCTTTTTATATGGTTATTCGAACTAATAGATTTTTGATGCTATAATAAAAATTCGATCCATAATTACTGCAATTCAATGTCGATTTATTACTACTGGATTTAAATGAAAAAAAAATGTCATTTCCAAGAAGATTCTGACTCAAAAACTTCTCTGTCAAATTTCCTCTTCATCCGAAACGATATTACTCTTATTTCATGAAATAATTCGAGTAAGTTATGGCCTTAATCAGGATTTCTTTAACATGTGTAGCGTAATGGCATGAAGAAACCCCGAATACTATAAACACAGTGAAAATAACAGCCATAACCAATTGTCGCAAATAAACAAATCGTACCAATAGAGCGATCATGTGGTGGTTGCTACGCTACCGAGGGGAAATGGAAAATTTGTTCGAATACACCTATGATTCATTAGTTACAGCGTCAATCAAATCCCAAGTGTGAAAGATGCAAACGCAAACAATCAAAGAGCATAAATTGAAAAGTTAAAAGTGCATAACATGAATGGATGAGTCATTGGAAGATGAGCAATCACTACGAGTTCTCCCTCGAAAAACGGGTTTCCACGGACTTAGTCAGCTGTTGTTGCGTTGATGGTTGACGCTCCGCTCGCATCGCAGGAACCGACTATGAACCTGTTGCGTCAAAGTTGCACATCCGAAAAATTCACAAAAGATTAGTCATTAGCGATCGATAGTTATGTAAACATCAAAACTCGGCGATGATAACAACTAACAAAAGTGAGGTCCCATGTGGAAAAAAGAATTAAAGGTATCACCCCACGAATCTGAGGTGGTGCAGATTTCAGGTGGAGTATTCTTATAAGGGATGGTGTAGATTATAGAGAGGAGGGTGATTCCGTCCATTTCTTCCTAATTGCCGTAAAAAATGACCCGGAAGATGCGGCGCCGCACAAGGCTGGCGCGCTCCAGTGGAACTCCTTGTAGGAAATAGTGCGCAAGAACGTCCAAAGCCGTATCGTTTTTTTTTACGGCAATTAGGAAGAAATGGGCGGAATCACCCCCTCTCCATAATCTACTATCCCTTATACGAATACTCCATCTGAAATCCGTACCACCTCAGATTCGTGGAGTGGTGCCTTCAATGATTGTGTCCGAGGACATGGGAGAAGGAAGATTAGTGCTTTACGTGTGCGTGTTCCTGGAGATAAACGTGGCCATCACCGTACAGAGGAATTGATTTTGAATTGGTTTCACTACCACTACAATTGCTCATGCGATGCTATTTTACGTATAGTTGACGCACGATTTATTCATCAAGGTGACCACGATGCGCCTTCGATTCGACCAGGACAGAAAACGTAAGAAGTGCGAGTCTGTGTCAAGCGGAGAAACTGTGTGCGTTGTGCCGGACGCGTCGCAGTCACCCGGTTGAACACGACTGGCGCCGACTATACATGCAGTCAGATATGGTACCCTACGGACCACATTCTAATTCCGCGCTCAGAAAAAAACATCTCTGAGGTAATGGATTTGTGTTTTCTTGTCATGCCAATGAGATATTGGTGGGACCATATCAGTGGGCTGACGCATCGATAACTTCGTCCTTATCAAAGGCCTGAAAAGGGTCCCAGGTTTTTGATGCGTTATGCATATCCCATCAAACTTCTCCGTCCGTTACTCAAGTTACTTTTCGATTCAAATTATCAGACATTCTTCTATGTAGACAACCGTAAGAAAATGGTAAGAGGTTTGCGATGCGATGCAATTCTACTCACACAAAAAGCTCTCCTTTCCAAAGCTAGATATATAGTTCTAAATATATCGTTCTAAATACACCACGCAAGAACTTGAAATAGGAAAACAAACTGACCAGTCTCACCGAATATGGAAATAGTGGTACGGCCTGTATAGCATTTAGAGGCGGCAAAGAATAACTATGTTTTATTTATTTATTTTTTTTTGTCTAAACAAAAGCGATGGTGGTAATTACGCAGTCAGAGAATCAGGATCTGTTGATGAAGGGGGAAGGGGCTGGTGAAATAGTTGGAGATTCTTTCAAGTACATTTTTATTAATATGAGAATGAGTTAGACTCAACCAATCTTGAAAATCTGAAAATATTGACGAGTGCAAACTGAAGGCGCTATGTAGCGATTTCGATGAAGATCGCATAAAAAACGACTGCAGTACAAGTAGGAGTGAGATTTCTTTCATGGCCGACTTTAAAATCATTGAAGATATTGATCGCAAGGTACGTATATTCTAGTTACACCTCCCTGCGGCCGCCCCCGCCATGGTCGGTACTGTGGTGACTAAAAACTAAAGTAAATACTGACTTTGCTGTTTTCTGCTTCATGCAGAAGACATTAATAAGTGCTTATTTTTCGAAAAATAAACGACTTTCCCGAGAAGTAGTCCTCTAGATAATTACAATTTCTACTTCTTAGAAAAGTAGGTGGATGTATGTAAATACAATTCTGCACTCCACTCCATTTTATTCACTCGTTTTTCTAGTCTGGATTACTGTAATGGGATTTTCAACGGTTTTAGTGTGGTGTCACGTATTCACTCATTCATTACCGGGAGAGCTCTTTTGAGGTTTGTGGGATAACGGTGATAAGGAGCAATGGGGCGATAACAGGGCTACACTATGGACTACATAGAGCTATGGTGACCAGAAGCAGAAGTAACCATCAACTGGTCCTTCAAAGCCTTGAAGAGGTAATCCTCAAGAAATTAAAACCTGGATAATTACAGTGAAACACAGAAATGTGGATAATTAAAGTGAAACATAAATTCTAAGTAGCAAAAGTAATTACACTCGAACAATGTTATGAAAACAGAACGGTAGAGGGAGTCGCGCATAGTCTTCGAAAGAAATTTGAAGAAACGAAAATGGCAAGTTAAGAAGAGTTTCGTGTGTTCTGAACAAAGATCTATCCTAACCTAATCTGTTCCTAATGTTTCCATGGAATAACAACGCACAAAAGGCGAAAACAGATGTACACAAGCAAAACACAAGCGAAACTCAAACCTACTAAAATCCATTCCCATGACTCATCACATTCCCGATCGTCAAATGTCCTGCAATGTGAATATTTGCACTATAAAACATTCGTGTACCTCGCCCCATTGATATTTGGCTACGAAATGGTTTTAGGAGATTCACGACAATTTCACGCTGCGATCACTTTAAACACATTTTGATCCAGGATGTAGAATGTCGGCATTCTTGAAGCACTACGATCGCATGGAGGTGAATTTCGTAATTATCACCAACATTTCCAATCTCTCTTAACAACACTACGAGAACTGGTCCTCTCCTATGCTCTACAACTCAGCGAGAGAAAAGAGCTCAACGCTCTCTGTCATTCACATCGGAAAACATGGCGTCATTGCTCCGTGAGGACATGAAAAACTTGGTTGTTCGCCCGCAAACCACCACAAAACTTCCTCAATAGGGCAATTTCTACATGGGAATACGTAGCTGGAGCAAAACTAGAATAACGACTACCTAACCGAAGGATAGAACGAGGACTTTTGTTCTTTTTTTCCTTCAAAATGCATTCGAATATTATTCGTAGCGATCAAAGGAGCAAGGAACTGACTAGAAACCTTATCGTCATCCTCTGCCGTTTTTTGTGCTACGGCACCACCTTAACACTACATACACAACATTGTAATAATAATAAAAGTGTACTACACTAAAATATTAACACTATTTAATACTTCATTTCTGTCTTCCGGAAGGTTCAGAACGATAGAAATTAGAAGAAGGATATAAGATAAAGAGGATCTGCACGAAAGGAAGCTTTGACGCTTAGAGTCGCACTAAAACGACATAAAGCACGGCGCCGTTGCGTAAACGACAGCGCCAGAAGCGATGCAGTGGAGCGTTGTGGTTAGGATAGAGGTGGGACCCTAGCACCACTTCTTGTTCCAGCATACGATAGTCCCACCTCGATCCCAACTCTAGCTTCACCGCGCCGCTTACATAATTGTCCTGAGTTTCATGTTGCGCGTTGACGCCGTTATATTTCCTAACTCTTTCCTATCCCTGCAATCTGATTGTCAGCGAGGATCCCAACTCGATTGCAACTGCTAGCTCTACCGTTATTTAGAACCCTTTGAACCAGATTTCTGTTCGTTTTGACCCGACTGCAGGAGGCACAACAATATCCAGCAAACTATTTTTATGCTCGAATGACCGCTCCGAACACTCACTCAAATATTAACCAATCGATAACCACATTCAAAATGACACTTAGTTTGTTTGCCGACCACTTCCACAATATTGAGTCCAAAATTGAACGCTCTTTGACAAAACTTGCTCAACGGTGAGTCAACCAACGACTTACAGTAATCCCTAAAAAAAAACTCGCGATAACTCCTACACGGGTGACTCTACGACGATAAAACTACATCCACAATAAATGCACTATTTACCAGGCAATAATACTGAGTTACAGTAGCAGTTGATTTGTTACTGTAAAAAAAACACTCAGATAACCAGGAATAGCTTTTTTTTGTAAAATAGTACAGATGAAACTGTAAATATGGAAAACAGCTCCTAACAACAACTTAGCAGCACGACAGGACCAACACTGAAGTGCTCTCATCGATATTATTGATAGTTTTGACCCACTACCGTAATCCTACGCTGATCTCGAGCTGAGATACATGTAGATAGACCAGATATGGAAGTTATTCAAGGGGAACTAAAACATGATGACAAATTAGTAAACAAATATATTTACACACTTCTACTGTTAGGAATGTATTTTTGTGTTCATGTAAATATTTACGAATGTGCAGCACCATGCAAGACTATGATCTATTGATTAATGGGGACAGGTTGGTCTAGCCGCCCATTCTTTCACCACTTTCCAAAACCTCCTATCGATTACATATTCAATCAATCGAATCAGTTGCCATCCTTCTCGTCTTATAAGAAATGTTATTAATTACCGTTCAGGATAAAGCGATATATAAAGAATAAAAAGGATAAAGCGTCTGGCGTTTATCAATCCACTTGGGACTTACGCTACCTCGTTCACTTCAATTCAGAATAGTTTGAAGTTTAATCGGATGTGTAATTGGCCTATACAACATTTGCGGAGGCTAGCCGATGTTTCAAGTCAGTGTTTTTATCCTCCCAGACAAGTCTGGCACCAATTTATCGACCCCGGAGAGATGAAAGGTTTGGTTGACACTGGGGCGGATTCGAGCCTCCGATCGATCGTGCAGACAGCAAAATCTCTTACCGCGTAAAGTGCAGTCGCTTCACCCAGGTACCTACTATATCTATACGCATCCTTGTTATCCTGAATAATTGGAACTAGGATTATTGTCTTTGCAGCGACCGAAGCTTCACCTTCGATTCGGTTTATTTTGAGGCAAATGCACGAAAGTGTTTCAGTGATTATTCTGATGTGAAGCGGAAAGGTTGAAGAGGAATGTGAAGTGGTTTTAGTCAATGGACTTGAAGTACTATCCACATAACACCAATGGTCACTGTAAGACACTAATAATTGCAGGTAATGTACACTCGCCAGTGATTATGTCTGCTCCAACAACAGCGACGCGTGCGGCACAAGTTTGTCGTTGTAGTTTAGGCTGTAGAATGTGTACAACCTGGTGAACGCAACGCTCCTACGATTATTGCGGACCAGAAAGGAGAGAAAAGTGTATATTGAGCAAAGAAAGAGTGTACGCTGGCCTGTCGCTTCATCTCGCACTCACTCGGTTGAATATATTCTGCGCCGACTATAAAGCCAACCACTATTATGCGTTGTGCACTTGAAATCCCCCAATCTCCCCTACCAAAAAAAAGAGAATAAAAACGAAAATTGGACTTTATATGGACTCGTTGACAATTGTCTATTGCAACAAATTTCCACTAATCTATTGACTGAAACATTTAACATAATGTGTGGAACAAGCAACAAACATGAAATGAATGAAACACTAATCAATGAATGGGACATTGTTTACTGTTTGGTACGGTACAATCATGTTAATCCTACACTGACGGCGATCATTCGGTGGTATTTGCCACGAATATATACGTATTATGGGATGGTGTTTTGTGGACCGCACCGTTCCGTCGCATGTGAGTCACGCGGTTCCATGTGATGGCGCATGGGGATTGAGGTCCACCATCGGATCAAAATCAATGTGCCTATGAGTGTTCCAATATCTACCGTAGAAAATGTAATCATACGCTTCTCAAATCGTTGTTTTTTCCCAGATTATGAGTGTTAGAAATTTGACTGGATATTATTTTCCACACGCTGTTGTTATCTCGAGAAATCCAATTTTAAGCGCTCATGAACCATTGACGTTAACTTGAGTGATTCGAGATCACTTCATTACTGGTTACTCAGAACACGTAACCCTTTTGCATGCTTATCAACTCGAAAAATCCATATGGAGGTAAACAATACAAGAAATCAAACACGGTGTATAAATAGAGAATGCACAACGTTCAGCAGCTCGAACCACTTGCCAAGAAGGTCGCTAGAGCGGCATTCGGTTGTCAAGGTGACGAACCTATATGGAACAACAAAAAACTTTACCCTCCGACCTACATAGCATAGCAGAAATGTCCAGCTGACTGCGAATTGCGGCAATAGCGCTCATGTTTGTGGAACGTAGGTCATTGCTGAACATATGTTGCAATGAATTGCAACAATTACCATCTACATGTAAACCCACTACTAACATTAATTAAGCGCCTTCATATATATGGCGTATACATATCGATTTCTAGGAACGGATAACATCCCTTTTGACCCTGCGAAATGCATACATTGTTGTTGACATATAGTTGGATCAAAACGACTTGAAGCCCTCGAAACGAGCTCGAACCGCGCGACCAGCGGCATCATTGCTAACACTACTCGGAATGCCGAGACGAGTGCAGCTAGCGAAGGTCCCACCTCGATCACTACTCATTCGTGGCTCTTTCACACCTAGCTTCGAGCACAACCGCTACCGCAATTGCAACTACTTTCAAGTCGTTTTGACCCCGGTAACTCATTGAAGCATTTTATCACTTTACATAAGAGCACTCGACAAAAATATAGACTCAATGAACAACATTAAGTACATACAAATGATTAAGCCTTACCTTAGCTGACGTGTTTTGTAGTGGCAATGCTGTCTCGTATAACAACTGTGAAGCTTAGAAGTTTTCATAATGCGCCCTAGGGTCCCGTCTCTCAAGCCGAAACCAGCGGAAATTTTAATTCTGGAACATAGACGAAACTATAACCTCTTTATTAACGACTTAGTAAATCTGCAAAAACAAGGACTACAAATGTTATGAAAGGCATCATAAGATCTAACAGAAAACTAGAGCTAACAAAAATAGAGTGATCAGGCGTAAACAGCGGAGAAACTGTGTGATTTGTGATTGTGAAGTGTGATTTGCTTGCTCGTTTCTCTACGCTTCTCTACTGAATCATCGCATGCAAGATGTAACCAACCCTACGCAAAATCACCAATGAAACAGAAAAAAAGGTGAATATTATAACATAATGGTGACAGCTGCGGACTACCCATAACAACAAGACGATCACTGCAGATCAGCGATTGTGCAATAAATAGCTAAATTAAGCATAAGAAAACATCCTTCATCGTACACTATCTAATATTCTTCCATTCAAAAAAAAAGTTTTCCACAAAATGATATAGCAATCCAATAAATACACACAATCCGCGTTAAATGTGTTGTGTCAGCGCGAAGCACCACATCCTTAGTGATCCTGGTCCTGTCGATAGTACGGGGCCTGATCACTACAGATCGTTCTACCTAAGGTTCTGCGACTACCGAGAACGTAACGCTTCACGTTCGCACAGCACATTCAACGCATGATGTATATCTTAGTCAGTGTCCACAGCATACTTAATGAATATTTAACGAAAGTAAAAATCACTTGTTAGAACGCCTTCTCATACAACACATAAACTATCAATGAAAGGATCTTCATTCGTTCCCTGACTTCACATTGTCGCACTCCTCCTCTTATTCTTTCTATCATGTCGCAAAAAATCGATAACTCATTATTTCTATTCTTCTTTTGTATCCGATCTGGTCCGGTACTTCTGCGTCAGTAAAACAATGTAGTTATAAGAACCGGTAGTTCGTAATTTCTTCAGTATCACCATGCTTGTCGTGACAATATTACCAACAGCCAGAGTGAAAAACATGAAGCATAGTGCGAACACCTGGGAAAAAAAGACTGTCGGTTGTAGAATAAAAAGGGTAAAGTTATCAACCCCTCCGAGACGCGATGGGGCGTTCAACTTTAACCCAGAATTAAAATCATGACTATAGACAATACAGAGCACTGTCTGATAACTTATATCCCTGGTCTTCAAGAATTCCCTCAAAGTAAATTTAATGTTCGACAGTTCCTCAACCCAGAAGAGTTCGTCCTGTTCGGAGAGCTCCATTTGGACATTTTAATAAAAAAAACAGGGAGCTAACCTGCCACTGTCCTTCACAATCGTATGATAGATACCACAGAACATATGCATTGTAAAATTGGAAGATCTATAATAAACGACATTTTTATGTAAATAATGTAATGAATGTAATAATGTAATGTTATAGTTACAGAACTGAACTAGAAATAATAATGAACACATTTCTGAACTATTTTAAAGACTTTTGCCCAAAAGTAACATCAAAAACCTTCAGAGCTGAGAAAGGATGCCAACGAAGGAAAAAAAAAATTTCTAATAGATTTAAAGGAGCAAAAACTCACATATGCGGCAACTAGGAACGGCAGCAAAAAAGTGAGACCTTTAAACATGAAGCTCGTGAAACCTTCAACAGTGATATCCATAATATGGCCTTCACCAAGTGAATGGAGGCGACGAAGACATCCAGACTGGTACTGAGTCTGGAAACATTTTGATTATATTTTTCACGAAGACCTAGAAAAGGCTTTAATAGCTGGTGTAGTAATTACCAGAATAATACGTAAAAAGTAGGCAATCGGACTATACTCTTTCAAATAATTGTTAGCCAATACTTGAAAACTCCCAGTGTCTACTTTAATTCCAGCTGCAGAGCTCTTTCCTTATGTTTTTAAATTCTAACTACTTTTTTTCCTAAAATCTGTACTGTTACCTATCTATACTGAACATTAACCGAGGCGAATGAGTGAATAGATGTTCAAATGAATGAATCAAACGAATGAACTTACTTGTAAGATCTGAACGAAACATATGTACAATACGAATATCAGGAACTGGTATCGGAATGATTGATAACATTCGCCATCTCGCCATGTTAACACAATACCGCAAAGTACACACGATAGGTAGTGATGCATCACCCACCAACCCTTGATTCTGTAAAATTCGGTCGCGGATGATTGTTGACGCTGCTGATAAATCATAAAAGCGTAATTCACTGAACGCAAACACGCTATGAGGTAAAAATGCTCACCGAGATCCATTGATAGTTAACACGCTTTCTCGGATAGTCAGTGTACAGTAGTACCTAAAACAACAGGATCTTCCTTATGATGTCGGCAAATACGTAAATGAAAACCTTTGTGACAAAAGGAGGCAAAAAACACGAACTTACCAAACCATGAGGAAATTACCAATGGAATCTAGAACACGCCATGGAAACAAGAACGAGAGTGTGACGCTAATGAGAATTGCTACGGTTACTTTCCACTTGAAAGACTCGTAATCCTGAAAGAAAAAAAAAACTCTGCACAGGACTGGAACGGCAAAAAAACAAAGAAGATTTAGAAGGCAACGAAATTACAAATAAAATGATCATTAAAAAAAAACCTGTTTGTACTTGTAGCGATCGTTCTTGGAAAGCAGCGACAAATTAAGATTCTTTCCTGAAATTCTCATAACGAGTGTCGCAACGAAAACACTGCTACTTTATGCATCGTAGTTTACCCAGAATCAAAGATAGATAGAACCCATTATTTTGGACTGGTAGTTCTGACTCCATCTGCCTAAGTTTCGCTTTTGCATCGATCATTTGATGTTCAATCTTCTTAATACGCTCTTTGTCATCGGCTGTATTTGCACCATGTTGTGCCCTTAACAACTTGTAAACGTTATAAGAAGACGATATAGCAGAACTTTTTTCGAGATGAAAAAAACGCACTTGTTCAGAGTTTCGCGGTAGTTTCCCAAAATATAATGCTGATGTTTGACCGTTTTCAAGCATGACTCTTGTAGTTTCGTCAGTTCAGATAACTTTTTTATGTATTGATTATGAATATCCTAAACACTGATACACCATTACGGAGCAACTATTAGCAAACACACAGAAGAAAAAAGAACTGGTAGCAAACTCTTACTTACGCTATGGATTTATCAGCAACTATCAGTTTATTGTACATGGAAAGACAAAAGAATATCTATGGAAAGACGAAAAAAAAGGAAAAAGAAAAAAGAAGTACCTCCATCTTTGCTAGATCACTTTGGATATCACCCCATTCTTTCCCCACAGTATCCATGATTGTTTGGAGTTCTGGGGCTCTGAATGCCTCACAGGTTCAAGACAACTATCGCTGTTTAGAAGAACACCTAAAACCAGTGAAACAATATGACTCTTCAGTCTAAAAAGTAAAAGTAAAACGGGGCGGATAGGTTCGATAGGGCGAGCGTGATGCACCTTGCGGTACAGCGAAGAAGAGTGCATATGAGTCAAGCAGAAGAGCATATGTTGCGGCAGACACGACATGGTGCACTTATCAGGCTGGACAGCGACTATCAAAGGTGTAAACGATTGGTTCGAGCTGAGCTGGGGTGAGTTCGGCCAGACGAAGCCTGTGTCAGATAAGAAAAGGACAGGAAAATGCACATCAGAGACAGACATGAAGACGGAAAGAAGCGCGAAATATGAATTGATGCTGCATTAAACTGTGCAGAATCCAAAGGCTCTCCGATGAAGAAAAAAGAGTCCTCTCCTTACAGAATCCCAAGATATTAGCAAGATTAATAGCAGATAAAGAAGCTACGACTAAATCAACGGACAAAGAAGCAGTGAGTTCCCCGACTACATATTCCACTATGATCAACATTTGGTGCCACAGGAAATATTGTAAGGTTGCCCGCAGAATTCCACACGCGCTGTCACAACGTCTTCGTTTCACTCGCCGCGCAGCGAAGATCGTCGAAGCGAGAGGCGGTTAAAGTAACCTTTAATAGTATCGAAGATTCACCGCACTACCAGACGGCGGCTACCAATATCAATTTCTTGCCTAACTATTCCTGGAGTCGATACTGATTAAATATTGGAGCCGAAAGCACTGCGCCACACATCCTTGGCCGTGAGTTTTACATGCTACATGTCGCTACAGAAGGATCGTTCTATCCGTAACTTTCTGCACTACCGTTCCTCTTTCGTTTCTCCCTACTGTGTCTACAGGCAGCTGCAAACTCCTCCTTCTGCTGGTCCTTGATTGAAACGTCCAAGGCTGCACGTAGAGTCGCCGCCGCAACTGCGACTTTACGCTTTTGGTGACCATCGACCACGGGAACCACCAGTCAAAAAAAGTTATCGATAACCACTAAATGTTAGAGCCATAGGTGTGGCGCTGGTAACTCTGCGGGTAACCCATCGGTGATATATTGTAGCGCATGGTCGATAATCACCAATTGGTTGTGCCTGTGCATCAGCACCTTTCCGTAAATTCTATGAAGGACCCTAAGGAAGGGTAATCGCTCCCCTTCACGGTCACGATAATCTAACAAGTCCGTGATGGGCATACAAAAAAAAAACAACGCACAGATATCCATGTCACAAACATATCCTTCAAAAAAAAGATAATGACAATGATTCGTGACTTTTATGCAAAAGCGATAAAAACAAAAACCACTTAATAACAGACGATGCTGGTAAGGTTCAGCATCACATGTAACGATTACATCCGAATTCATTCAGGATCTAGTTGAAGTGCGAAATTTCAAACTAAACAAACTGGAATCGTCATTAACTCATTGGAAATATTTTCGCGAGGAACATGATCCTGTCCTTGTCCTTGGCATAGGAATGAAATATTCAAAGAAAAAAAAGCCATAGGGACGTATACAAGGAATTATGAAAGTAAAAATGCGTCCGGACGCAATGAACATCTGTGAGCTGAACCCTACTACCTTTATAGTAGCAACGGTTTGATGGATTTCGTACCAGGCACAGTAGAGTAATGGCCGTAACACCGTAAAAAGAACTGCCACAGAGAACCTAGTCAATCTCTAGGCGAACCACGACGTATAGGCTTCAGTACGCAACTGCACACATCAAAAAACAAACTCCACCGTAGTCAGAGAATTTAAATCTGTAGCAGATTTGAGGAAAAACAAATTGGCTTACAATTACACATACGAGAAGGCAAGAGATGGGACACAATCGATCACAATAATATGCGTGGGTACATTTGATCTTCGTAGATGACAAATATCGATATAACGCTCGAAAGGCAACTAATATTCTTGAGCAAATAAGTACAATATGATTTCGATTATCTAAGCTACATACAAAAGGTGGGATATACAACGTGTATTCAATTAAGCTCAGTTATGGGTAAATAGTCATGCAATACTGGCAAACTTAGCGATCACATTTGATAAAAAAAAGAAAGACTATCTCCATTTAATTGCTTAACGAGTGGCATCTATGGTTGCTTATAGATTCCATTATGGCTCATGTATAGATCAAAAAATCGTAACCACAAACGACCTGTCGACCACAAAAGCAGGCATAGTAAAACTAGTTATTCATTTTCACGTTCTTTTTCGTCATTAATTCCTTCTAAGCACAGATTTCAAATTGAATAGATGTCACTCAAAGGTACAAGAAAAACTTACAAATCTAAACATAAGTTAAATCTCTGATTGCAAACGTAAAGCAACAACAATGAAACATTGTTAATGGCGTTTCTCATCTTTAATAACGCCTAACGATATGGCAATTTAAAAGAGAACAATGAGGAAAATGAAAATTGAGGAAGTTTATGAAAGGATGAATTATGACTATAATCTACAGCACTGCATCTCCGTAGGTTCTTCAAGACGTGATTTTTAGAAAAACTAAGTTTTGGCAAAGTTCAAAAAACCATTGGGTCGTATTCACGTTTTTATAGGTTAAGGATTTAGCTCATAAGTAGTTTTCTATTATGTGAATATTAAAAACTGCACTATAATCTGATCCTACTTCGCTCAAAGCGACATCAAGCGGCGTCACCATCGACATTTTCCGTAGCGAAAAAAGCTAAGTAGGGCACCGGTTAGACTGGGACATAAAGTTATACGACAAGAAGAAAAAAATAGAGAAATGAATAAATAGAGTTAATGTGGACAATAAATAAAATCATATTGCCGTTTCTCTCTCAAACGTAGCAAGTGGGTTTATAGGCGTCGCACCCTTAGATTTTATTGAAAGGGCAGAACTGAGAGGGCGTGTTGTATCGCGACTATTCTCTGCAGGACCGCCTTCCTTTTCATCGCAGACCTGGAAAAACAGCTGTTGACACTATAGTATCGGCAGTAATGTGAGCATATGTCCACTTTTCTTAATAATTTCTCAACAACAAAAACAATAGGCTAACAGGCGAGAAGTGTTCTTGATTAAATAAAAAAAATTTGACTTTTCAAAAACTACGACAAGTGGACCGAGAACGAACGATTACTGACTGCCTTATCGTACCACCAGTGGAAACAAAGCGGATAGATTACTTAAGGATGTCCCTGAGAAAAATCAATTCACACAAACTTGAACAACATACCGCTTGACTCCCAAGCACTTCAACTTCAGGCGGAATGAGAAGTCTGCGAGCCTCCGGGATCTGCAGAGGGAATTGTTCAGCTCTGTGCACTGCTAACGCTGGTCCCCACGAGTCATCTGGGTTCAGAACGGTGGCCCATCTCTGGAAAAGCCCTTTGTTATATCCCCAGTAAGGAAAACCTCATAATTGATTAATTAAAACAAACCTGAGCCAAAGTACCTCTCGCCGAGCATATTTGAGCTACTGCTACTATAGGAATGAAAAGCAAAGGAAATATACTAATCGCCCATCCCAGAAGGGAGGTCCAATAAGGGAAGACGTAATTTTCGTAAGAGACTGAGTGCCAATCCAACCACAAAAAACACAGTATCGACTGAAAGTTACAAACATCATTGGTGAACAAATACAGTTAGAGCAGAAACCAAGTATTTTTTTAAAGTACATTGCAAAGATAAGGACAATGACAGCCCTTTAAACAAATGTCTGACTAGTTGTCAGTCAGATGCTACAACAAATGTGCTGATCTGAGATATAAACATATCAATAAAAAACCTCTTAGATAAAGAAAGCAAATTTCCTCCTATCGAGATATTTGTCTGAAATGCACTGAACATTCTTAATAAATGTATTGCAAACAAATCAAAGAGTGAAAACGGATGTTTAAAGTGTAGAGTTGACAAACATTTCGCAAAGAAAAAAAAAACAAGTCCAGGACATTGGAAGACCTATGGATCATGTGTGGTTCCTAGCTAATAGTACTTTAACACCAAAACAAAAGTGCACAATATGACGCTGTGAGGAAAGAGCAGTCTTGTGTTCTTTTGCATTAGACAAGATTCGGCGTAAGAAAAAGAATAAAAGGACATAAAAAATGCTAGCCAGCGAACAAAACGAGTGAGTCTGGCTATCGGAAACTGGCTAATAAAACTGAAAATATGGTTCAATATTTAAGATGGAATATTTGAAAATTCACCAAAGTAAGAAATAAAAAAAAATCAGAAACAAAAGTTTTGACCATTTTACGTAGGTGCGATAGGGACGACCCGAACTCTCCTCAGGTGAAGCGAGTCTAGTTCATGAAGTGCAGCTCAGAGGGTTCCCTTCACCAACCGTTTTAAAACGAAGGAGATCCCTTCGCTAATCGCCGAGAAGTGAGGGAGGTTCCTTCTACAACCGTCCAAAAGTGAAGGGGGTTAGAGCACCGGCTCTGACTACTGCAACTATGCTACTTTGCAAAAAGTTCCGTAGAATTTGTAGGCTCACTCT
The DNA here is from genome assembly GCF_031761385.1 of Necator americanus. Lineage (NCBI taxonomy): Eukaryota > Metazoa > Nematoda > Chromadorea > Rhabditida > Ancylostomatidae > Necator > Necator americanus. Next base: position 3,561,164 of record NC_087373.1, read on the forward strand.
CGAGTGTATTCACGCTTAGAGCAAATTTCTTCGGATTTTGACGTTAGCACTAAAATCTGACTAAGATTTTCAAAATTTTTTTTTTGCATGACAGTATATTAACAAGTGAAACGAGGAAAAGCTTTAGGTTTAGAAATCAGACTTCAAAAAGGGGAAAAAAAAATAAAAACTATATGTAATGACTCACTAAATAAGCCATAGGGCACACAAATTTCCAAAGAATTTTCCAGAATATATAACACGGTGGATACGATCCGGTCATCCATTTGATGTTGTCTAGTAAGTTGTCCACACCATAGACCTATATGGAATTCTTTTAGATTACGAAGGGAGTACATGTTCTGGTTCTGCGTAAGTTTCTCGCAGTTTTTATTTAAGAGACGAGGGAATGTTCAACCACATCTCGAATCATTTCGTAGAATTAATGACAGAAAAAGGGCTAAGTCAAAGAAATACGTGCGTCGCTGTAAAAGATATTTCCATTAATGACAACAAAAAAGATTGCTTACCCAGCTAATGGCCATACATTCTAGAAAAGCGATAACCACCAACGGCCAAGTGATCGTAAACTTTGCAAGCAAAAGCAGCCAATATAGTCCCGCCTAAAAAAGAGCATATAAAACCTACAAAAAGTTTGAAGGTAATCGAATATGTTGTATTCCTTACAGACAAGCAAAACGGCATGCTGAGCAGAATAAACGAGGCGCATACTACAACAAGGACATGTCTTCTGAAGCGACGAAGACGTTCCGGGAACTCATCACAAAGCGATGTCACAATAGTTTCGACCTTAACCAGAATAATACAAGGACAAGGCAAGTTTTTCTGACGTTGCTACACACTATCCTGAGATTCCCTACCACCTAAGAAATTACTGTTAGACAGATGATAATGAGAATGTGTTGTGACGAGTCGGAATGCTAACGAACTTGCTCTCGTTGCATTTCGATCATTTCAAGAATCCCAATGTCTGACTTTATTTATTCATTCATCTTCATGAAAGTCACACACATACACATCGAGCTTCGTGTACTCAGATCTCCTTGCGCTGCCACAAGATACATAGTTTAGTTTTGTACAAGATTTCTGCCATAAAGCTCCAAATTTTTAGAGGATCCTCATATTATAACATAACTCTAACATTGCGTATGATACTACAAAGCATCTACTGACAATAATGGATTGATGTGTTGTTCTTCTAGACAATTGAAACCTTTTACTAAGAAAATTATTTCAAGAAGCAAATAAGTCTAAGGGGTGGTTGGATGGAAATGAGACTTTCGTAGTTGCCCTCGCCAAGAAATTTGCGAAATGTTTTCGCAAAATAGTGTGTGAGTGTTTTTGTTAACCATTTTTTTTGTGTTCATTCTTATCTTTTTTGTTTGCCTTGCTGTATTTTTAGTTAAAATTATGAATTAGAAAGAAATGTACAAGAAACACATCGTGCGCGCCTGTATGTTCTGTAACTTCAAGGAAAGTAAAAACGCGATCGATTCACATCGCACGGTTTGAAGCATTTTGGAGAGGACACCATTTCGCAATCGAGTCCGATCTAGCCCAATCGATGAGTGGACTCGTTTTAGCTTTCGGATGTTCCATCTTGATCATCCTCAAACACCTTGAAGGGACAATAATTGTGGTAAATGGATCCCGCATCAGCTGAGTGACGCAAACAACTCGCTCGCATATTAGGAAGACCGTTCATCAGAAGATTAAGGAAATGGGTTGAACTATTTTGCTGCAGCCCACATACAGTCCGGATCTTGCGCGTCCAGATTAACACCTTTTTCCGTCCGATGTAGCACGCTCTGGCAGAAAAGAAGTCCAACAACTTCGACGAAATACGCATCTGGACGGCCACCTTCTTTGATTCGCACTCGGCTGATTTCTTATTGATAGTTGCGGTGAATATATCATGGAATAAAATGTTGATACTGCTTTTGTGTGAGATTTTGAAACCGGCGTTAAAAGTCGCTTTTCTGTGCGAATACTCCACAGCATACACAATTATATATATATATATATATATATATATATATTAGTAATTTCAACCGTACAGCAATAAATAATAGAGATATTGCTGTACAACGGTAATTACCGATTGTGTATAATAAAACCCATTTCATTTTTCAATATTTCATATTTAACTGCTTGTTTGACATAAATGAAAAAAAATGAAAGTTTTGTAAATTTTCCTTGAAATTTTTTAATATGATATTTTAATTTGAAATATTTTTCAATATTTCATATTTAACTGCTTGTTTGACATAAACGAGAAAAAAATGAAAGTTTTGTAAATTTTCCATAAAAAATGAAATGGGTTTTATTATACACAATTGGTAATTACCGTGGTAGAGCAATATCTCTATTATTTACTGCTGTATAGTTGAAATTACTGTTGTTGTTGTTTGACATAAATGTTGAGAAAATTTGGCTCTTTTCAAATCCATATAAAAACCGACCATCCGACCAAACCGGGAGTTACTTCTTAATCGGCAAGAGAAAAAGTGCAAATAAAGCTAAACAGCAACGTTTCACTGAATTTCAAGCGAAGACGTCACAGGTTACTTCGCAGAATTTTTCTAAGTTATTCTAAAGACATCTAAATGAATTAGGCATTAATATAACAGCTTCAAAATTTCTCTTATCCCGCCATAAATGAACTTTTTACCAACAAATCAAATTGTGCACATTTTAAAGATCTAAGTAGTTAAGTTGAAGAAAGGCGAACGTGAACAGCTTGAGAATGGTGACAGTCAAACGAAGATCTTAAATATCCAATTTTAAAACTGTTTTTTTTTAAACATGTTCGTTAGCAATATTACAAGACCACGGATAATTTGGTATCAACAGTTCTATCAAGATAACGCAATCTTTCTCCCTTATCGTGTTGGTCACAACACATTCTCATACGTTACGTAAAAATCACAAACACCATCAAGCCTCATAATCGAAATTAGTGAAATAGAGCGAACAACGTAAAGAAAGAGAAACTTACAACAAATAGTTGCGTCGAATGCACGATCAAAACCACCATAAGGAAGAATAACCCAGTATACAACGGTGCCACTGGAACTCCTGCAAGCGCCTCCGCCAGAAAGACGAAAATCAAGTGCGCTCCATCTAAAAGTTGAAAATAAAATGATGAAAAAAGATTTGAAAGTCGTCAAAACATCTTGCAAATAAATTCTGTTCAAACAAAGTAGCAGAATTAATAATGAAAAGTTAAAAACCACATCCTTTACTTATTCACTTAGCTACTTTTAAATATTGCAAGTGGAGTAGCTGAACATCTTATTTAAAGTTTGCCAATGAGTATTATGCGGAATCACGGCAGATTAAAGTCACATTGCGTCATTTAGAAAACTCAATAACTACGAAATCTCACTCTTAGCTCAATGAGCAAATTGAGCGAAGTTCCAGTTTTTAACCAAATGTTCAAACAGACTACAGTTCAATACCTGGACTTGAACAAAAGCAAAAGTTAGAGCCTACGCATGAGACAACTTATTCACAGAAATGACAGCGAAAACAGTGAAGCAATACCAGCAAAAACAAAAAATTGCAGCTAATAAACTTTAAAAAAAAATTTCTTTATTCCTCCTGGAGATGGTAAAAAGGAAAACATAGCGAAATTTGGAAATACCTCGTATTTGAAACTTGTCCAGCGAGATTGAAAATTCAAAGCACGTAAAGCCAATTGCCGAGAATGTTAGTACGCAACATACCAATGATGTGAGCACATCTACTGTGAGAATTACCCAAATGTCCCTGTAAACTCATTTCGTATTTATAGGCAGAAGGCAGAAAAAAAGGGATTTCAAGTCCAGTAGAGGACGGCAAGTAACGAAAAAAAAAACTTCGATAAAAACAAACTTGAATAAATTATTATGAAATCGGTTATAACTTGAAGTTGTGTAGAGTCCTCCAATGCAACAGGATACAGAATAAAATGCATGTACAGCAGCTTCACCCCATACCTAAAGATTTGAAATGAGATCTACATAGAAATAGAACTTCATGTATACTGGACTTAAACTCACCGTAAGATCCCTAAGCACAAACCAGTCAGGTCGAAGGAAGTGCCATAGGGCTACACGGGATCCTTCAAGAGTTAGTAGTCGGGCTAGTAATACTATCATAATAATGAATGGTAGTACTACTACGACATAAACCACCTAAATGGAGCGCTCTTGAACAATTAAGAAAAGGATAATTAGAGTGGGTTAAACAGCTGAAACAAAAGCAATAGATGGGGGTAGAAACGGTAAACCCGCTTGCTAGAAAAAAAAATCGAAAGAAGAAAATGCAATAGAAAAATCTATTCGTCTACAAAAACAACGACAACATTTGAGTAGTACCTTTCCACTCGACTTCACACCTTGGAAAAGGCACGCAAAAACTGCTAACCAAGAAAGTAACACACATATTCCCAGGTACCAGTTCAACGTGCCCACTTGAGTAAAACCATTCGATAACATTAGAACGTCTTCACTGTAAGCACCCAATTTGAACGCATTGAAGATTGTCCAAACACTACATCAAAAACATACTAATAAAATAATTCGTGAAATTACTTACTGAAAATACCGAAGACTAGGAATCGATTGAGGATTTGTCCCAGATATAACAATCGTTGTGTTGGCCTGCTAAAAAAATCATACCATAACGCAGTGGAAAACCAAAAAAAGCAGAACTGCTTGCAAATTTCTTGTAGATTGAAATAACTTCTCAAAAACTTGAGGCTATCGTATTGCTGTTCACAGTAGTGAAACATAAGTTTGAAGCTAAACTCATACACTTGGTGATAACTATCGCTACGGAGAGGAGAAAGAAAAAAGCCATAATAAGGAATACGAACGGAACCTGAATTATGCATGACCCATTTACAAGCAAGGTCCCATTCGATTCTGTGCAAGAAATACGTGTTCCCAGTGAACAGTCTGAACGACAAATCTTGTAAATGAGACAGAAAATTTGTATAAATAGCCAAAGACTGGGAAAACGGATTGAGATTCTGGAGTAGGAGAACGACATGTTTGACATGTAGTACTTGTAATCCGCCGCAGAAAAAGACAGCGCCAGTCTTCTCTGGCAATAAATTGGGTTCCGGTTTCAGTAGAGTTTGTAGTTTCTTTTTGCTCCTAAGATTCTCTGACTCAGACAAAGTGTGTTCCATTTGTTTTTTTATCTTTCTTTTCCTGTGCACCATTGATGTATGTGAATAAATAAATAAATAAAGGATTGGAAAATTATACAGCACCGAAGGAAAAAGGAATCCCTATCAAGATAAGAAGCAGTACAGTTTTACAATTGGTAAACGTTGGTAACCTGGTCATTTGCTACACAGCTTCCAGAGCATGTGGTACTTTGGCAAATAGAACCAAGACTTACTGAGTCCACTCCACGAGTTCGCACAATTTGACCATGGTAATGAGAAACTGATCGAATTGAAAAAATAGAAGAGAGACCAAGCCGAAACAATATTCAAGTATACAGCCACTATAGCTGATATCAACACCATGGCTACGCCAACACCTAATAAACACGAAAATAAAAGATGTGGTAGAGAAAGGTTCCAAACAACTCAGAAAAAAAAAGTGTGCACTGTGAATACCTTTGAATAATGGAACTACATTCCAAACAGAAATTGCCGCAAGAGAGGAAAACTGTCCAAGAACCATTTCCATGAAAAACATTGGTAGCGCGGCGACGACTAATGCAATCAAGTAAGGAATGAAGAACGCTACTCCTCCATGTTGAAATATCAGGAATGGAAATCGCCAGAGATTCCCTGTAAATGAGAAATTATACTCAAAAACAGAACACCACACCTTTATGAAAAAAAATGATGACTTAAAGGTCAAACAACACAGAAGAAAATAAGAGGAAAGAGACGTTTCAAATTTTGTCAGCAACATGGTAACCTGAGACATTTCCCAATCGCTGTTTTGTTCGAAAAACCAGCCTTTTTCATTACCTCGCGAACATGAAAAATCGATCAATAAAGGTACTGATGATTTCGCAGCACCTTTATTCCACGGCAAAAAAGAATATAGGTGTAACACAACTACAAGTTGCGATATGGCTCAAAATTAAGCAGAAAAAAATCTTCCCGAAGTACTGAAACCAGCATTATAGAGCACTTTTATAACAATGTACCCTTCAAATTTCTCAACAATTGTTTGAAGAAATGGTACCACGAAATTGACGATTTCCCGACCTCCACGAGAAGAAATCGCGCTCAAATCCTGAGGTAACTCAATCAATTTCGTTTTACTTTGCCTTTAACTCTTTAACTGTCAAAAGAGATATTCGCTCGGAAGATACCGCTTCAAAGATATGGCCTACCCAATAGGATGATAACTCTACCACTTCCACTGGTAATTTGACTGGAATCACGTATTTCCCTTTTTGTGGATTTTTAAGAACGATCAGAAAGTAGAAATATGCGTTTACATTCAAAAAATAAGCCTGATATAGTACTGATGAAGAATTCACCACTTACCAATCCCAAAAGTGAATCCAACAGCGGCCAACATATATTCCGTCTTTGTGTTCCAGTTACCTCGGATTCGATTCTCATCGCCCACACCGTTTGTCTCCTCGAAAGGGTATTCAATATCTCCTTCTCGAACATAGTCGGGAAGTTTAGCATCCATCTGGAATCAAATGTATTCTTTTCTAAGGATGCACAGCTGCGAGAGAAAAAAAAAAGATGAGGAAAAAGTAGTTGCGGGACCGTTACAAATGCTTGGAAATCTAAAGTGGACTAAGTATCTGATATCTAGTACATAATAGACCGAATATATAGATCTAATGCAAAACAATTTAGACTCCATACATATTAATGAAATCCCCTTATGTTTTTTCTTCGCAGAAAAAAAAGAAGTGAAAAGAGAATATATCAAAGGAAACCGAAAATTCACTTACCAATGGATACGCACCAACTGAGTCCGAAGATAGATAAAACTGTTTTTCTTTCGGGAAACAGAACAAAAACAAAACGTTACAAGACACTCACTTGCTTAAGAAACGGTGGATACAGTGAATGGTCGACGAGCTCCTTGCGACTGCTGCGTTTCGACGACGGCACATCTGCCGTCGTCACTGTGTGGCCCTGACTGCTCAACGACATCGCGAAAAGTCAGGAGCCTGGTTTGGCACCACCTGTAAACAAGTTCACCTATATTTAATGCGGTCGTCAATCCCTCTTTTAATATAGCTAACTAATTTGATTAGAGCTTCGAAAGTGGCGATTTTCCAGTGTTTGAAAGTACCTAATCATCCCATGCCTCAGATACACGGAATTCCCAACATATGGCACATCACATTTTATCTCTGCCATCCGATGCAGTTGTAGAGAAAAGAAAAAATGGCGCGTACTACTACACGGCATGTCTTTTACACTAGCACATAAGTAGTAGCTTTGATAGAGCAACTTTGCTCAGTGAAGTAACCGTATAATAAACATAAAGACTACACAGAAACGGATGAATTTATAAAAGACATATAAACAATTTACAGACAACATATGCAGAAATACTGGAATTCGCACGCAGAAAACATTATGCAAAACTCATACAATTCAAGAATTAAGAAAGTTGAGCAGCATACTACTAGGGTAGCCCCCTTTACTTTACAAAAAACAAATGCACTGAATGCAACGAAACATCACTATCGTCAGCAGGATCAAATGTATTTGGGCACGTTTATCCTAGTTAAAACGAATGAAAAAGGTCGACGATATTCGCGTAATGAGCACTAGTTCCACTACCACATCACTGGAACGCGCATGACACAACAATGAAGAAATAACATGTCCTTCATAAGTTTCGCAACGGTTTCGTGTTCGATAAAAATAAAAAACATCCAAGATAAAAGATGAACAACGTGTGGGGTTTTTTTTTTAATTTCGAGAAGTTGAAAATTTGCAATGAAAGTGTATAACAAAAATGGAGAATAAAGGTATCATCCTAATACATTAAAAATGTCTCCCAAGATTGGAAGCATTGCGATAGTTTCGATCCATACTTTTTAGAAATTCTTTTTATTCGCTGTAACTTTAGCCGAACAAATACCAAATATTAAGGAGGCTGCAATGTATGCACAAATCCGTCAAAAAGCACGAAGGCGTTCATTCGTGAGTAAAATCGAGTGCGCCACGAGCAAATGTCGTAGAACAGATGTGGTCAGTATTACACTCTGCAACGACGATCTAGCCCTTGGACGGCCGAATCACGCTCACGCAAATCATTGCTAATTGCAAAACAGTGTCATGACCTGAAAAACCCCCGTATAAACACTTACCGCAACTACACACATTACATGCGATACTTCTCAGTGAATCGCGAGAGAACGAACACGAATGATGAATTCTTGCTGGAATGACGAAGTGGGGCGGTGTTCGGTTGAAAGCGTTGCGACGAATATCCGAACTGAACATATAATTACATCTCAACAATGGCCTTGAATAGTATAATGAGCGTTGTAGAAGGAACGAAAAAAAACGATTGAGAATTATAGATCCACATACCTTCGTAAGAATACGAGATTAGACTAGTTTGTGTGCAATCCTAGAGGATTCCCACACCAATATGACGTCAAGCGACGCCGCTGATTCGTCTTTGTGCAAGTTTTTCTCCGTTTTGAACTGGTTCACTATGGAACAGACATTTGGAATAAAACATATCAGACAAGAGAACATTCATCTTCCACTTTGTCATAATAATCATTTGTTAGATGAAAAAATGTTGGAGTACTTGTGCACACAGTTGCAACAAGGTCAACCTCCCACTCACACGAATAGAGGACGTTCATTGCTACAATCAACTACTCTGGAACTTTACTATAAATTTCTTTTAAGTAGAACTCTATAACTCAATGCCTTTTTTTTAGATCATAATCATTTTCATTCCTCTATCAACCGGTTCCTTTACAACTTTTCCGTTTGTTAAAATTATATGCGTCAAAACAAAGTGTTCGGCAAGACAAGAGAGACCTTTTTCTTTCTTGAACCGCTCTGTCTTTCTTTTCTCAATGATGAGTAATCTGGAAAATCTAGAAGCAAGTTGTAAAAATCCCTCCCATAACTAATAAGTGTGAAGCAACGGGACTTACCGCATTGCATCATTTCATTTTAAGAGTTTTACAGCAAACATTTTTCTTAGATCACAACTGCTATCGTCAGGCATATCGGCAACAACGTTGTTAGGAAAAACTGTTATGTATTCATTTGATACTGCATACGAACCTGATCATCACTGTCATTTTTACTGTCAGCACGGAGTGAGAATGTCATAAATTTGAGAACAACTTTTCGCTAAGCATTCTTTACAGTACCAAACTTTGTTAGTCTCATTTCTAATTCCTCTCCTCTAAAGAATTTTTCGGAAATATCCTTCTATTTATTTGTAATGTGGTTACCAGAACAACTCTTGCTGAAATACCCGTTTCAAACACCGTTCTGGTATTGGATCGAAACTGAACTCCTACACTACCAAAATGTGTGGAAAAACACACCAAAACCAAAACCTGGCAACTGCAGTTCAAACAAATTATTCGATAAGTCGCCTTGCGTTCGCCCGCGCTAGCACATGCACCCCCGCATGCACGTGTTGAGTAGCACTTTCCCTGCAAAATTGATAGCATGTTCCGCAAAAAGCTGGTAATGACACCATGGTATTTGGTAGTTTAGGCAGTTTGCAACCTATATTTCAAGCTCACAGAACATTGTATTAACTTATTATATTCTAGAAACACACAAATTACATGCTTTCTTTCAAGTTACAGTAAAACTGTCGCGAAACACCCAACAATAATAAATTCTACGGAATTTTCACTGCACTACTTGTCTCCAGCCAGTTATTGCCCTCTTTCAGTAGGAAAGAGAAATCAATACCAACCCACAGGAGAGCTTTATTTCATCGTTCTCCTAATTAAATCTACTTTGCAAGATTAATTTCTACTTATCTGGTAGAAGTAAGTCCATTTATCAAGGATTTTGAGCAAGCATTTATCAGCCTACCCAGTATCACAACTTCAGGATAATGAATGGTTCATCGATCAAGAAAAAAGGTGGATTGTAGGACAGGACGACCAAAGGGAAAGATAAATCGGAATCTAACTTTCGATATCTTTTCTTTAATGAACACATCCAGAAACACAATTTCCTTCATTTATAGCATCTTACAATAATCATACACTAAGAAGTGCACTCTAATCACTTATATACGAAATAGCATGCAAAAAGTAGGGTAACACAAGAAGAATCGAAGTTAACGCTTTGCGAGGTACCATTTTTTTCTTCGGAATCTGGCAAAATGGGATAGCGTAAATCCGCTGAACCGGGTAATTCCACCTATACTAATACCGCACATAGAACATGAAGGTAGAGCACTTACAAAAGTGATGAAGAAAAAAACAATATGTACATAAGAAAAGAACAAGAATTAATCGAAAAGGATGGCTGACATTCTATGAGTGGGCTATCCACCGCTTAGCGGCGGAATAACAGCAATCTCGCTGGAAGGATTCAATTTCACTACTTCGTCTTTGTTAACATACCTGAAAAAAGAAGTCTTCCAATTCCTTGCGACCTTTCTTTCGATCAATCTTTGGTGGAAATTTCTGTGAGGCGTAATTTAAAAGAGTAACTACACGTAGAAAAGCGTGGGAGTGAAGAAATTAGAAAATTTTACAAATCTTGGAGCAATTATTGGGCAAAACGTAGTTGAGTGGGGTGGGAGGGCGAAGGACACAACGGGTGCCATAGCATCCATATTTCCCGACGCTCTAACTTACTTTTCTTCTCTTAGTAACTTTAGTTTACATGCCATAGATCCTCTAAGGCTAATGCTTAGCCCTTAGGGCTCCGACTGATTTGATTATTTACTTCGAGAAATAAAGGCGCCACTGATCGCCTCCCCCTTCCTAACTACATTTTACCCGAATGGTGAGTAAATTCAAAAATCTACTAAAAGAAACGCACTTTAGATCGACAGCCAACACACACGATTTCGAAATGCAGTCTAGAGCACTGAAAAACTGAAAAGATGGTTGATTTTTGCATCCACGACATTCAAATCCGTCTCGTCCACCTACCTTGATGAATATGAGCTCTTCTAACATTGCATACGACAAAACACGCGGCAAATGTGTTTTTGTCTCTTCACATTCCATAATTTCGCGAGCCTTTCCAAAGAACAACACACGAACCTCGACCTCTTCGCTAGCGCTGCTCATAGCGGTAGAACGAACACAACCAAAAAAAAAGGATACAGAAATACCATAAACTAGATGGTAATCGCGAGAATCAGCGGTACTATACAAAAATGAGCTAAAAATGATTCTAACAGAAACATTACGTGCTGAAAATAAACTGAAGTTATGGGATACTACGAGGAAACCAACGTACAAACAAAGAACAACCAACCACAACTATTCCTTCCATTTATTCATACATGTATTACAGTAAGTAAACCTACCTATAGTATCCGTTTAAATGTGGTCACTATTTTCTTTGAATTACTCATAGTTCTACTACTGTCTTTCCTTAGAAAGAACCGGTTGTTCAAAATTATGAAACTTGAGGCATTGATATATATTGATTGACGGTTTACATCGCCACTTTTCGCCGCTGCGTCCGAAATATCACATACACACACCTTTAAGAGAAAGCTAACCGAAGTGCAGGAATTTCGAGAGATATCGAGCGAGACACAGCGATCGAAGTGTTTGAGACCCGAAGAATAGGAATTATAAGGGAAGTATACCCCCATTCACTTTCAATCAGAAAAAATTGTTATTTCTGGAAGGATTTAGTAGAGGGGACGTCTATCCATCTATCAAGGAACACCAAATCTCAGAAACTAAACCTCTCACTATGAGAAATCATGGAATTAAACGGTTCTGTTTTTGTGTGTAGGGGAAGACGGTGTCAAATTATTCACATGACTTGAGGTATCCGCGGTTGAGTTTTTCTTTCATTCCCTGTTCTTTCTTTGTTTTGTTCCTCTGTTTGCTGGACTTTCTCTGGCGCAGATTAATTGATAAAGTTATTCTTGTGAAGAACATTATTACCAACTGGTGTAATTGTAGGGGGGTATTCAGTGGCTCCCTTATTTCTGCTCTATCCTATTTTTTCTCTTAGTTGCTTTAGCTTACATGTCATATATCCACTAAGACTAATGCTTAGGTTTTAGAGCGCCGATTGATTTAGTTATTTACTACCAGAAATAAGGGCGCCACTGAGTGGCCTTCGCAACTACATTTCACCCACCATCTTGTAGGTGAACTCCCCGATATGTTAGCTAAGAATAAAGGCGGGAAAGAAACTAAAATCAATCGGGCCGGGAAAAAGGCGGGAAATAACTAAATCAATCAAGGCCGGGGAAAAGGCGGGAAAATGTAGTCGAGGGAAGGGGTACTCTGTGGCACCGTTATTTCTCGTCGCTTTAACTTACTTTTTCTCCTAGTAACTTTATCTTACATCCTCTAAAACCAATGCTTAGGTTTTAGAGCCTTGATTGATTTAGTTATTTACTTCCAGAAATAAGGGCGCCACTGAGTGGCCTCCAAAACTACATTTTACCCACTGTCTAGTAATCTCGTAGGATAAAACGAAGGAACTAAGTGAGAGTTCTATTTAAGTTAAGAACTTCCTTACTATAGCTTTTTCCTTTTCCATCCACTAATAGCTGTGGTTATCTTCATTCGATGGAAAAGATCTAATTTAAAAGAAAAAAAACTTGAATAAGTTTATTTTTGGCATGGTCTAACCTTTCCTCTGGAAATGACACAATTTGTTTATACCTTGAATTCAAATTTGCTTCTCTTCCATTTCATCCAACATACACACTTCGCCTATGAGTTCCGTTTCGTGTTGGCGTTAAAAGGACAACGTTCTGCGATAGAAGTCACGCTCCTAATCCGCACTTATGCAATTAAATTGAGCTCATCAGATTCACTGTATTTCATTGCAACGTTCTTCTCAAATTCGCTCTTCGTCATCAGATTTACTGCTCAAACAATTACGTTAGATGGAGATAGTCGTATTGATGATAGTTGTATCGACCATTCTATAGTTGGGTCAAAACGACATGAAGCTCGGTCCAACTGCGTACGCGGCTGTGATCGAAGCGACGCGATGGAGCTAACGGTTATGATGGAGGTTGGACTAACTGCCGATGACAGGTGTTAGTAAGGGTCCCCTCTAGATCCTAACTGCTACGTTTCACAGCACCTCTTCAACCGCTGCGGCTTACGCAAATGCACCGACCTTTGAGACGTTTTGCCTCGGCTATAGCTTACTTTCGTATTAAGCTATATACTGCAACATCTTTTCATTAACTCATCCGCAAGAGTTAGCATAGTTGGGTCAAAACGACATAAAGCACGGACAGTTGCATAGGAGAGTGTGCTCGAAGCGGTGCAGTTGGGATCGTGCAGGGATCACCGCTATCACCACCCATCTCTGCAGTTCCACATCGTCCCACCTCGATTCCAACCATCTGCAACTGCAGAGATGGGTGGTGATATCGATGATTCTTACACGATCCCAACCGCTAGTTTCACCGTGAAGCTTCGAGCGCACCCGCTTATGTATTTGCACCGAGCTTCATGTCATTTTGTCCCGACTCAGCCTCACGGATAGAGGAGCTTAAAGCTGAAATGAAAGATTTGTCATGTTTATGATGGACAAATATAAAAAAGTACGACTTATGCAGTTAAATAAACGCCAAGCAAACTAAAACCGTAGTTGAAATAAACAGAGATGTATTGAAGGACCAGCTGATGCAAGCCAAAATATGCGTGAGCGTTCCAAAAAATCACATTTTGTTTAATATAAAACACAAATACATTGTACTGGAACACGTCAGGGCGTCGAATGTTCAGATAGGTAGTAACACAACTATCCACAGATATTTCAGCTTCAAACGATTTCCCAATAAAGCAACTTAATCGTACAAACACGCAGGAGTGGGGACAGTTCCACCACGGAACTCATGCAAAAGAGTGCAAAAAATAGGTGCAATAGGGGACCGAAAGGGACGGTCGGTAGCAACATGCAGTGCTCGCTACAAGCTACCTGTAAATTGCATCTAAATCATTTATAAATTGCATAAAACACACCCAGTTTGGAAACAACACAAGAACGAAAAACTTGAACATGTGCAAGATAGATATGCTTCTATGAATTGCAGTAGAGAGTAGCTTGCACAATTTCTATACATATGAAGTTCCAACATTGGGAGACGATCATAAAATGAAACAAATAACGGGAAACAATAACGAGAACTTCATCATGAGGCCGTTAAGAATCACCTGGCAGTAGAACGACTTGGTATGTACATTCGTGAGGTTACGGTATTGAAATGAGAGATCGCAAGAAATAGAATGAAATTGCTACATGTCGCTATTTAAAACACTAAACCACCAGCATCCTTCGGTCTCACTAACGATGATGTCACAGGATCGGAAATAACTATCTTTTCGACATCTTCTCTCAGTGCACTTCGCAGCACTCCACAAACACTGCCTTGTTCGTTGAGATCGTTTAAAACGTCAGAAATCTTGGAGAGGGATCCTGAAAACCACAATGGAATAACGCAGAAATTTGCTTGGGATACAAAATTAGGGATGGAGATAGACAAACTCACGATTCCGGACCAACTGTTGCACATAGGTCATTAGCAAACCGCGATAATCCATAGAACTGCCAGCCGTTTTCGCAGCCTGCAGCCAGCCTTCCAGCAACGACTCCTTCACTGATAAACTCACTGTCCTTGGAATGGACGGCAGGAGTCCAGGTCTGATAAAGTGTAGATTATTTCTTAGGAATGGTGACGTAGCTCTTGGAGATAGAAATTTCCGACATTTAAAAATTGCTGAAATAAGACAGTTAACAACTCCCGTGGTTCATAGAACAGGGACAATGAAAGGGGGAAAAAATCAAAACATAATGCTGTCTTTGCAACAAAAAAAAAAACTTGTACAAGGCTGAAATAGATACAACCTAAGTGTCCAAGAAACCAATATGATAGTGGCTGATAGTGATATGATAGTGTGCTCAATTCTAACACTTTTAATAGTATGATGAACTGCTTTAACTATTTTCGCCAGTGCAAATATATTTCTAAGAGGAAAAAGAATTTAGAAGTGAGAAATTCAGTTACTATTTATCATTCACTAGAACTAACCGCTTCCGTCGCTTCAAAAGTCGTCCAACTGGTCCATCAGGCAACTCATCGCCATCTATCGAGTCACATAGCTTCATTAGAGGTGTCATCGAATCAACTATTTGCCTGAAATATGGACTTGTTCATTTGCGTGGAGGAAGAATCTAAGGAATTCATCTAAGAGAACAAAAAATTCATTTTGCCAGGTTATTAAGGGTAGGATAGTCATGTCTGAGAAGATGCCAGTAACACAGGCCGGACTTTGAGCAACGTTTGGCTAGCCCAATATTTGAATTTGCATCTGATATTGGAGAAGATCTCAACTATCTCTAGGAACTCACCAACAGTTCATATCCAAAGAGAATGTAAAAATATTGCCAGTTGAGAAGCCCAGCAACGGTATCCCTGTGGGTGTCACCGATATTGAGGTCAAATTCGCATCTGGAAATTACCTAACGTCACAAATCCCACAGTTTCTCCAGAAGCTATCATCAAAAGACAGTGACAGAAACAAATACGACTCTTTAAAGGTTATTTCAAAACTATGCTTCACCTTAAAAAAGACATAATAACAAACAACAAATTTACCTTTCGCAACACAATCTGCAATAGATTGTCTGGATAATATGGCCCTCATTTTGTCAACATCCCTAGAAAAGCAAGAGTCGTAAAGTGAGGAAGTGGAATCAGTGATATTGCAAGAGTCTCACTAAAGGTGTTAAGTCGCATCTACCAAACCCTGAGTAGATTCAAGTAGATTGAAGTCAGACAAAGCTAAGCGTAAAGAAAAAAGGCAGAGATTGGAAAGATGGACAAACCATGTGCTTAAGTGACCTGTCTGTGTCAATATGTACATCTTATGACCATTGATCCCTAAACGAACTGGTGCAGAATCTAGTTGATTGCGAAAGTGTAACCTCCCGTTGCTGCTTGCATACACAAAAACGCTACGATCATAACATCCAGCAACGGTCCAAAATCTAAATAGTAGCTTTCGAGAACCCACGGTCTTAAATGCGCTTCTCTAAAACGAAGCTGAATAAGTTTTTCGTGAGGAACCACCGCTTATGAATTGTTGGATCTATTTCGAAAATCTGAAGACTCACCGATTCGCTACGACAACAGCCACAGACGGCCCGATTTCTGCACTCCAAATGGGATTTCGTGAATGATGATAGGATATTTTGCTGGCTCTAACACCACCCATAATCCAGTCGTTGTCCACTTCTATTGTATCACCAAGCACCTTAACTACTACCGATTTGGTTAAGCGATTGCATAACTTTTTACAAACAATATCCTTGTAATACCCCTTGCACTCCTTCGCTGATCGTTGGACGTTGTTCTGGCACATCCAGAACAGCACTTGCGGGTGTCACCTCAACTCTAGTTGAATCTACTGGACGAAGAGTAGGTTTCTGGAAGGATCGAATCTTTCATAATCTATTTAAGAAAGAGAAACTGACGAGAGAAAGAGAAGAGAACGAAGTTACCTTAAAGTCTGCCATCATCATTTTCGTTCTTCTACTTAACTCGTCAAATTGTGGCGTTTCTTTTTCACCCTTCGCGTCAACGTCTGAAGAATCCACGTCCTCGTCTGTGCTTTCTACCATAGAATCATCAGTTGAAGCCAACCGGCCTACTGACTTCGATGGGGATTTGTCCCTACAAGAAACGAGAATTTACGAAAATTTACAAGCCAGCTCACAACGTATAGGAGTTTTGTGGAATGCAGTAATCGCAGCGATTTTTACAGTCTACTTACTTGCACTCAACAACCAATCCTACATTTTTCTCTAACTACCACTCTTTTATTTTCTACTTCTGTGTAATATTACATTTCGAATAAGCATATCAGATATAAGAATAGTTAAGATATAAGAAATAACTCAAGAGAAAAAGAGAAAAACCAGCGACTGTGGTGCAATGCTATAACCGAGCAGCTTAGGGGGAGGAAGCGTTGTATCACATGTTTTTACACGTCTCGCTAAATCTTAACAGGAATAGTGACAATTTAACAATTGTGACCCGGTGTCCCCAAGACGTCTGCAGATCTCGCATTTCCCAATTTCTTAATTATTCAAAGTAATTTCAACGTCTCAAAGACGCACCGACTGAAATCTCCGTTTCAGAATTCACAACTGATGAATAGCTGTCAAGCACCAATGTTCCGGAAATAAATGGCCATTCTCGAATGATAGATTTATGGCTCATATTATTTGCTTCGTACAGCTAGAACTATTTAAAATCGATCGAAGCGTTAATCAGACTCACTCTAGTATAATTAGGAAGGAGCTATGAGTAGCGACTTATATTTTTTGTATCACATTGTGGTTAATAATGTGATACAAAATGTTGTTTCTCCACTGTCAACAAAAAATTTTCGATTTTTCACGAAAAAAGCGGTTTCTTCTGTTATGACATGTTGAACGGACTGCCTCCTTACCACACTTTAACCTTCTTTGCAGATTGACTATTCACTATGTTTTCGAAAACCTCAAAAATAAATCTCCCACGGATCCGTTGGTAGTTCGGTACAAAATGAGTAGCACGTTGAGACTTCTCACATATGTGTGGCCTTCAAAATTCCAGTTACACCAAATACAACTTAAATCCATAGGTGTAACAGGGTCAGAACGACATGAACGACACATCATCGTCAACTACAGCGAGGAATGGTGTCAGCAAAGGTCCCACCTAGATCCTAACCGCTACGCTCCGCTTCGACCGTAGTAGCTTAAGCAGCTTACATACAGAATATCTAGTTAATCATCGCTTCAATCGCAAAAGCGAATTTAGCTTTCCCAGCAAAAATAAGTGGGTGAAAATCGCGATTGATCGATATTTGTGGAAATGTTGGGGGAGAACAAAGTTGCAAGATAGTGAATTATACAGCATGTGGGAAAGATGAACGGGGCTAAAGTCCCTGAAAATGCTCTAGTTTGGAAAGAGAAGTGAAATTCACAAGAAACCGGGCAAACTGTCATGAACCACCTTTTTATTTACCGCAGAAGAAAAGAAAAGGCAAATTCGACAGAAGATACTAACCGTCCGCCAGTTTCGTCTCCATCGGACGTCATTGGATCTTCCGTGAGCGCAGCTTCAGATGGAGGTCTAAAAGGTCAGAAATTATATTCTCATAGCATAGGTTCATGAAGAAAAGCTCACTGTGCTTTGCTAGCGCCTGAAGGAGGTGCTGGTGCCAGCTCATCGTCAACGGTTGATCCGAGAAATATCGGCTGGATTCGGCGTTTTCCGTCGGACGTTCGAACCTTGGTCAGCACTAATTTAAAAGTTGTATTTGGAAATACATGGAATAATAGGGATTACCTCGACTTGCTGTTGCCTCTGTTCCGTAAGCGATTTGGTTGTGGCGGTCTGCGTAGGTTTCGCAACCGGCGCTGTCACTTCTGCAGATTTTGTCGATTCCTTAGTTATAGCCGCCTCAGCCTAAATGATTACAATCACTGGTGCGCTTAGATTAATATATTTCATTAACAAAACATCGCTAATCACCTTTCTTTTCGCCATCAACTCTTCCGGCGAGTCAATGAATGAACTGTTTGCTTTTGAAGGTGTATCTAATGCATTTCCATTGCTGTAGTTACAGTACTGAGCCGGTCGAATTTTGTAAAGGGATTCACAGACGTTCCCCTGAAAGTCCCACTTTCGAAAGTCATACAAAAAAAACAACAATAAGATTTGTGGAAAAGTTACAGCTTACCATTTTCTGTGATGTTAACATCGTTCCAAGCTCTTTCTCTCGAAAAGAGAGATATTTTATAGAGCCATCTTGAGAAGATACCACCAGATCTGTGCCGCGCCACGACATATCCGTAACAGAGTGCTTGAAGAGTCGTTGCAGCACCACTACTGGTCGCTTTACTCGTGGTAGGACCCACACTGACAGCGATTTATCACGTGACCCGATTGCAACGCACGTAACCTGTGGTATTGAATACGATAGTCTGTGTGATTCATAGATTTTTTAAAGCTAGAATTCCTCTTTCTGGATAATTCGAGTTCCAAGTTCTCTGGCTTTATCGTTTCGAAGGACCGCACAAACTGTGCTGGCCAAAATTTTGTCAGCACGTGTCCTCTTTATTAGGAACGTCTGCATCTCAGAAAGTGTGCACATTGGTGTCATTGGGCACTGGAAAAGCTTTCGTACCTGGATTGTTTTTCCTGCGTAATCCACATAAGAAAGAAGACGTGGACATACACGGATTGCAGTTACAGCCTGAATTAGAAAGATTCTCCAAGAAAAAAAACAACACAGTAGGGCATAAGTAAAAGCGCACCCGCCGATGACCGACAAGATCCAGGTCCGTGTCCCAATCTTTTCGCATAATAATTTGTGCTGTTGGTCCTTGATTATTCATAGCACATGGGGCAAATAAAAATTGACCGTCAGGAGACCAATCTAGCCTTGAGAACATCGTTGTTTGACTGCTCTAAAAGAGTACTGTCACATATCTACAGAAATTCGAAGATCATTGCTTGATGCGCGCAGAAATTGAAATTGGAGAGTGATAGTGGAGAAGGAGATCATGTTTGGCTACAAATCTGTTAGCAGTAATATTTCTGTTTGAGAAATGACGAAAAGAGTAAAATACAGGATAAAAATCAATATTTTTAATGCAAAAATCAATATTTTCATTTTTGCTTTTTATTGGGACAGCATAAAATGGAAAAACTCCGGTCTTTTATATAATTAAGTAGTGTTCATACCTGACTGAATGGTTTTGTGATCACCGTATCGCACTGCCAGTTATCTGTGGTCCACAGTCGAAGCGACTAGAAATTGAGGTTTTAAATGCCAATGTCAAAAACGAAAGAAAAAAAAATTATCACAGCTAAGATCCAGTGTAGATTCCCTTCAGTATTTAGTTTTTCATCAATTATCCACTTTTGTTAACGTTAACTTTTCTGTTCGATTGTTTTAATAATTTTGTCTTTATATCAATTGTGTTTTGTGATTTATCAGAAATCAATATACATTCTCGGGCCAACTAAGTCTTTGACTCCTTTCTGGGGGTGGGGTTCCTCCTTGAATGTATGAAGTTCTAGTACACGTAAATATACACAAACAAACCTTATCAGCCGATTGCGTGGCCAGATATTTCCCGATTGGATCCCAACTCAATCCTTTAACTGGACCATTGTGCCCACCACGTGAATTATCTAGTACAACGATCCGTTCTGCAAATTAGTGTTTCTTAAACTATACAGCTACTGCAAATTGGGAACTGTCTCACATACCTGGCAGCTTTTTTGCATTCCAAACGACAACCGTATTATCCATAGATGCAGACGCCATGTAGCGACCGTCACTGGACCATTCTACACTTAACACCTGAATGAATGCAGTTAGCGAGAGTAACAAATAGTCTATAATCTATAACTATCTATAATCTATAATCTGTATCTACACATACCTCCATAGAATGAGTGTGAAGCGTATGGGTGAGGCGATATTTTTCCACATTTACAACATTTTTGCTTCCTATAGAACCAGCCGACTGTACACGACCTCCTTAACAAAATTAGGAAATTTACACCTTAGCTTTATAAAATGAGTGACATTCATCATCCGTTAG
The DNA here is from genome assembly GCF_031761385.1 of Necator americanus. Classification (NCBI taxonomy): domain Eukaryota; kingdom Metazoa; phylum Nematoda; class Chromadorea; order Rhabditida; family Ancylostomatidae; genus Necator; species Necator americanus. The sequence continues at coordinate 3,581,943 of NC_087373.1, forward strand.
ATTATTTAGTTCGGACTTTTGAAATCTAACATATCATGACCACTTTTATGAAAAGATCACCTATTGAAAATGGTAGGAACTAACCGTACTCATAGATAGTAATCACTTTATCGTCTGAAGCACAAGCTAGCAAAGCACCATCATGAGACCATCGTACACAGTTTACTCCAGCTAGAATTGTTCAGTATTAGCTTTAGTTTTATTCGAAATTCAGACATTTCCGTGAAATGGAACGAGAAAAATGCAACGAAAAAGACTGTAATCTTTTTTAAAGCATGAAAGCCATAGCCATAAAACTTTGTAAACATTCGAATAAATAAAATTATACTACATTTGAATACATAAAATTATGCTATAAACAGAATACGATTCCCGAAATAAGTATAAGACTACCAAAATCACGGCTGGTGATATACGGATTAAATTTGAATTACCTTGATGTTGTATTCTGGCTAGGACCTTATGGCACGTTAAATCAGCATATGCTTTCTCACTCTGAATTGGTCTAAGGTTCCAAATAATGACCAATCCGCATCCACCAACCTGTGAGAGGGAAATAAAAGGAAATGACTTGAATACAACCAGAAAACTCTGTATTGATCGCTGAGAAAAGCTGTAAAAAAGGACAAAACGACTGACATCTCCTTGGCCACATGAAGCCAATTTATCCATAGTTGGATGGATATCCACTGAGTAGATAGCACCCCCTAAATCAGTAAAATTAAAGGGATTTACGCCCTTTCACGCTTTAGAATTCAACTTCTGGCAAGTTCAAGTTTCAGTTAAAATATAGAGAAATAATCACCTTCATGGTGTACCCATGTAGGATTCGTGAGGTGCATCCTGAAATCGGTAAATATTAGCAGGTTTGAGTCAGGAGATAATTTGTCGAAGTCGAAAATAAAACTTTGGGAAGGGAGCGATCATCTCCATTAAATGTTATAATTCCATAGCAGTTGCTTAGAATTCCGCAGATTGCTCATATAACAGAAAATTACTCGTCCATATTGCTCTTATACGGTGAATGGAGGTGAAACTAAGTGTGATCGATTGGATCAGCGGCTCAACAACTGCTAATCAATGGTGATCTGCTTCTAATCCCTGTCATCCTCATTTTCACACACGATTTCCAGGAGCACCGAAGAATTTTCCACAGCCTCTTGGGAGCTCAGATGCAAAATTAAATTGACACATAGCAACAAAGCGTAATCAAAAAACTAGGTGATAATTGAAGCATAAAATGTTCCATAAAAAATCGTATTTAATGTCGTATAGGTACCGTTAGCTCGAACCGATGTGGAGAGAAGAGGAGTGGACTTGATGGACGCCATCCAGCGGTGGTGCGCCAACCGAACTGCCGTCTTGACGGAAGATCGGGCGACAGAGGCACCGCCTGTTTTCGACCTACGGCTATGGTCGGGTCAAAACGATCCCGGCTAATGGTACAATTGCGTAAGTGATTACTCTTGCGGTGGGACCTTAACTAGTTTCACTCAGGCCGAGGACTCGAATGGGGTCTCAGTGCGAGGCTTTAAGCACACTCACAAGTTTGGAACTGATGGAGTTGATGATCACCAGTTGGCGAGAACGGTGATCTTCAACGACCTACCACACTTTTCAACGATTACGTTGAAAAGTGTGGTAGGTCGTTGAAGATCACCGTTCTCGCCAGATGGGGTGATAAGAGTTTTGCCGGAAAAAAACTACCAACGTTGTGTGGGCGGGTCAAACATAGCTGGAGACAAATGTACAGAAATAGAGAAAATTGAACCAGTCTCTTGAGTGGCAATAGCTGAGGACTAGTAAATTTTGATCTCAACTTAGGTTTGAAATTTTATGTGTATTTGCACAATCGGCTACTGTGTGTACTTGCAAATGTTGGAATGCTCTGATAATGACGAAAAAGGCAACAAACCATATACTATTCAACTATTTTCTTAAAATCAATCATTTCCTTAAAGTCTATCTTTATTGATTGACTCAACAATTGTTTCCTCTTGTTTGATGTCACAATAACCTGGTAATAGCCTGACTGAAAACGCAGGAATCAGAGGAAAATCGTTATATTCTTATAAAATCTGTGTTTAAACGCACTTCACCTAACTTTTGCATGTACGAAAGATCTTGTTTAAAAAGTAATTCAATAGCATCGAGACATTCCACTGACTGTTCCACTTAACCAAATCTATAGGCTAGAATTTGGTATTCAGGAAATATTAGCATAAATCTTGATAGCAATAGTTCAGCTTCCATCATACAAATTCACAAAAATTGATTAACCTCTCTGGATTCATTAGATACGAATCGATTGCTCCTATATAACCTGAGATATCTCAAATATCATAAAATATATAGAAATCAACAAATACTGCAGCCCAAATTGATATTTATGGACGAAACATGCAAAAAAAAAAACATACAATAAGAAAAAGAAAATTCAACACACTCTGAATAAACTATGAGGTATTCCATATCGGATCCATAAAATGTTACTAAAGAATTGTATGACAATAACTGATGATTACGAAAGTATTTAAAGAAAAACGTGTGGAAATCGTTTAGCTAACACACTGGAAGTGAAAGCAATTAGAGAAGATAACTGGTGCTAATCGGGCAGAGACAAACGAGATAGTTACGAAAGCAAAAAGAAAAAAAAACATGAAAAAATGGAATTTTCATTGGCGACGGCGCCTAAAGAGACTGCCAACGTGCCAAAAAGCAAAACTGTCCTACAAATATGCATGTACCATAAAAACAAATCACAATCTTACAAAAAAAAAGAGATGACGGTAGTGAAATGAAATATTAAGAGGTTACATATTTTAATAGGCAACATTTTGGAGAGGGCTTTAATATTGAGGACAATACATTACAGAAGACGAAAAAAAAAAAGATTTGACCATAGTTTAACATAGGACCTTGTACCATTATTTTTTGGATTATCGAAATGTTTGCAAGAGAAATCATACAAGAATATTACTTTAACAAAAATTAAAGGCAAATTTTAAGGAGCAATTAAAGCATATAATGCACATATATCAACAATATTACACAAAACAACCGATGAATTCACACACTGGGATTTTTTTTTTCGCTTTGTTTTCGGATTTATTACTGCATTCCTTCATAAAGTTGTGAAAACATCAGTATATCCGTTGTTATGACCAAACTATTTACTAGGTTTGTACATTTTCCAGATAGGGAGACACTCCACCCTCAACTCCACAATTCCTCGCAAAAACAAAAATCTTTTGATTTCTGAGTACTCACTTTCACACATATAACCCATGCCAATGGAAAAGGCATTAATTTCTACTGATGCTTCGACAACCCTAGGAGTTAGATTAAGGAATCTAAGGATGCCGTAAGAAACCCGATTAAACCACAAAAAACATACACACATATTACACTTCTTACAATATAGTGATTACAATAGATACGTGTAAGTTCACGCTCTGATAGGTAACTTTTAAGAGAGTTTTTAGAAATTAAAAGACAAAAGATACAGCACATCTGGGAAGGAAATACGTTCCAGCCGTATCAAAATAAAAAGAAAAAAGTCGAAATAGAAAAGAAAACAATACAAAAAATTGTATTTGATGTGCAAAAACATGAAATTTTCGTATTTCTCACTGTACTCAGTTCCGGATTAGCATCAATGATTGAATGAATCCCGCTCATTATCTTATAAAGAAAATATGTCTGGAGAATAGGCGAAGTATAAATTTGCTTGCGCAAAATATTAAACAAAACTAAAAAAAGTGGAGTACCAATCACTTCAAGATAGTCTATGTTTTATCAAGAAAATGGAGAATGTTGCCTTCTTGGTCTCCTTTACACTACTGGGATGCGCTAGTGTTCGTGCTGCAACTCATCGTTCGATCACGGTCATTAAACTGACGCACAGGAGGTTGCTGGACCGGTACACATGCATGCAGTAAATGAGCCTAAACAGGAAGAAAAGTGATAGATAGAAAAGAGGGAAGAAAAGCAGCTATTTAAATAAATGAATGAATTCTACAATAATGCATATAAGATCATGTGCGACACGGATGTGGCAAATGCCCATGAGAAAAAATCCAAAAATCAATTCAAAATAAAAAATATCCAAATTTCCAATTAAGAATCAGAAGAAGAATCTATAAAATCGGAATCTATAGAAATATCTGTAATCAAATAATGTTAACTGTGAAAGAGGTGCCACACAAAAATACAAAAAATAGGAAATTTCGAAGGCAGAACCGATTAAATTTTTTGCCTCCATGTAGCTCTGGCTCCTCATTTGGTCCCAGATGGAAACGAAAATAAGAGGTGCACACATCGTTACGGGTAGAACTATGGTCACGTTAATAACATTGAAACGTGTATGAATGCTTGTACTAATGTTGTGTAATAGCTTAGAATTATGAGAAACATGTGATTGTTTGTTTTCCTAAACCACTAGCTCCACTGCAACGCTCTGTTAAAGATTGGATTCCCGCTATCGCATGCATTTCAGAATTTGTACTTTTTGTGGCAAAAAATTAAGTTAATTAGTACCATAGGAAATTGCCTAATGGCCCCTATTTTTGCCTTTTTTCAATGGTTGATTGGAAGAATGAAAATGGTACAATAACTAGAGGTAGAGAGGGCAGACGAGTTGTTGTACGTGGAAAATGAATTGATTTCGTTAGAAGAACGGGAATGCTGACGAAAAGTTAAGGATGAAGTTCCAGAATTTGAAACCGTTATATGGTTATTGATACAAGATTGAAGAAAATTTTCGTTGAGCCGTCCAATTTGGCGCAAAGAAAAGTTCTATTGAAGAAGTCTTAGAGCATGCGCAGTTCAGTAGAGACAATAAATTTAAAAAAAAGGAAAGGAGATTTCTCGAAAATGAAATTCTTATGAAAGACATAGATACTTCACTCACTCCATATTCCCGCAGCAAGCCATCATTCATGCGGACTTTCTCGTGTGTTCCTCTTCTGAATCCCTTTGAAACGAGGAACTCTGCGCGCAAGTTTTGATCCATAAACACTTGACGAGAATGTTTCATACACGAACGGATATATCGAAACACTAGAACGAAAACAATTCTATTTCCCACAATTTCATCACAAAACTGAAGGAAAGGTTTACAATTGTATCTTCAGGAAATCCGTAACACCAGAAAAATACGTACAAAAACGCAGAGAAGATTTGGTTTGTAAACTTACTGTCATCGTCAACACCTTGAGCCAGATTATGGTCCAGTTCAAAAGGATCCCTAATCACAAGCGGACAACGATACCATCGACCCATTTTCACAACATTGCCAGGAGTATTCACTTGGACGATCTGAATGATAAAAATGTCCAAAATCCGAAACTGGAACGGGGAAAAATTCTAGTTAAACCTCACGTGCTTATCATACTGGAAATGATTTGAAAAATAATCCAGAAATCCAACAAACAACTCGTACGTGCTGATACCGATGCGCTGCGATTGGCCTACCTAAATCTCTCAAATGAGGTTTTAGGTTCTAGAGATTATTTACAGGAACAAGATTGAGTAAAAAAAAATGTCTTCTCACATCCACAAATTTCCAGAAATCCACATTCCATCCATTCACGTACTGATCCTCTGATGGGTTATGCATGCCCTAAAACAAAAAAAAAACCTGTAATGACAAGTACAAAAAGCTAAGGAATTTTTCGAGAAAAAAAAAACTTTATAACTCACATATTGAAGGAAAGGCAGCAATCTGATTGGCTCAGTTCTTTGCAGGTAGTGAACCAACATTAGAATCCATGCGTAAGATGATAGAGAACCTTTCGACGCATCTCCAACTCCACATCGTTTGGCCCACTGGGAAAATTAAGTCTCGATTTCTAAATTCTACCCAAGCTGGGTAAAATACGTACCGTCTTAATCCATACGCCCAATGTGGGCAGCCTTTCTTCATCCCATTTGCAATACTGACGGAGAAGTTGCGTATTGTGTAGTGCCAGGTCATTGCGATAACTTATACTAAAAATTACTGATTGAATATCGAATATATACAAATCAGTAAACCACTCACTCAGCTTCGATATCCATATCTTTTCCACGAAATCTAACGATCGGCACTTTAGCGCAGATGTACTGCTCATCTCGAGCATTTGGATAATCCACCAATGCTTTAGCAACTTCACGCATTACCAGATCTGGGCACACTCTACCTCCAACAAGTACTTTCCCTTTAGGTGGTCCTGCTGGGAACGATAAGCTCAAATCAACATCGCATGAACACGTACCAAAACCATTCAGTGTTGAACCGTAGATCTGTGAAATAGTAGCTATTACCAGATGCAAATCAGAAACAAACAACAAACAAACAAATACGAAGCATCGTCGTTTTTAAGGGGTTTGACCACTGAAAGAATTGTCAAAGTTGAGGTCGCTTCTTAGCTTCTCGTTTCACAACGGGAGGAAGAATGATACTCTAACAAATATTTTTTTTTATGACCAATCCATAATTATTCTCCCTCTCAAATATTAGCATTAAAAATGCGTTTTTTCCCAGAATTTGTGCCACAATTTCATAACGAGTTATTAGAATGCATGGAAAGAAAAAGGGATTGATGTTTCTCATGATTGCGGGAAGATCAGACTTCAGAACTGCATCCATTAGTCAAGTCGAAAATGTCCCCCTTGTTATTCGTCAACGCGTTGGACTTTAAATTAAAATCATTTGCTATTTAAAAACACATGTCTGGTTTATTCAGTGATAGACAACCGATGTATCAAAGCAGTGTTTTCATTCATTCGGACAGGTTTGGTACCAATTTATCGACCTCCGGTGGATTGGTGAAAGGCTTTGTTAATGTTGGGCGGTTTCGACCCTTCGACTTTGTAATCGCAGTCGAATCTCTTACCAACTGTGCTACCCGCGAGCTCAGTGTAACACAATAGTGGTCAAAAATGTGTGATCCACTGGTCTATTGCGCTGTTTTCAACGTACAAACATTAATTAGGTGCGTTCATCGTTACTTGGAGTTATTCTAATCCTATAAATGCTAATTTCTGCCAAAGGTTTCAGCACAAGTGGACCTTTTGGCACTACTCAATCGATCCGATAGACGAAACCATACTAACACCAGCCATTAAGATAATTTTTTTTTTTACTGAGAGATGTTTCTTCACTCTCAACAAAAAATACTTAGGAACTTTCTACTAAATTCCAAAAGAAAAAAACATGACAGTAGATGCGACATAGACGGCCCAACTGTGAATTAGAAAAACTACATTACACCGAAATGGAAGATGGATCTCTAGGAATATGGGATGGACTCAGAAATTTGCGCGCGCATAACTCATTTCAAGAATACCAGGAACTGATCCACATCCAGGTAGCCATATTTCGTTGGAAGATTCTTTGGAAATTATCGTTGTCATTATTGGAGAATACATGTGCAAAACGACAACTTCCAAGGCCGACACCATTTCTTGTGCTGAAGAGAATTCCGAAGTTTTTTCATTCTTTTCCGTGGATGACGACTTTACGTGCAGTGCTATTGACGCCGCTAATGTACGACGGAGGTTAAAGATGCAGCAGCTAGGCGAGCAGAGAAGTGATCTACATTAATTTTCATGTAACAGAATTTACTTTTGACAGTTTTGAGAAGTTTCCTGGGCCCTTAACGACCTAACCATATCAAAGATTTTATGTCCAATACATACCAAGGTCTATCGCAGTGTAGAACACAGAATACTGATAATATAAACTAGTTTCAGTAACTTACCGCTAGCATCACTCGTGTTCCAAAGTAATTTGAGAGATGCACCTCCAGTTCTACCTTGAATCTCACGATGAAGTCAAATTGACGTTCTGTGAATGAGTTGTCCTCTATAAACCATCATTAATGGATTGTTTTTGAGGCATGAAAATTCGCATACAGTAGTATTGATACCTCTGTGCAACTTCATCGCTCTACTTATCTCAATCACTCCGGTCTTGTTCTTATAGATATACGGACTGAAGGCATCAAACATGTTCCTTAAGAAATCGAATCATTTACAACCTCACGTAACTAAAAGATATAAAAAGAAAACAGTAAAATACGCTTACGTCAGACGAATATACTGCAGCGCTGAACCGTTGAGATCGTTGCGGAGACCCACGATAGGCAAACCTTAATCAAAATAGTGTGCGAGTAACATATTTCACCTGATAATAATTATACAAAAATCCAAAAAAAAGAAGCAGCTATTAGTGCCTTGAGCAGAAATCAATTTCTCTCAGTTATCAATAGGATTACATAAATAAGACCCTCAGCCATATTTCTCTTCGAAGGGTTTAACAAATCAATCTTTCTGGGATCCCTCCTGGAATTACAGCAAAAAAACGAGCACGACATATTTGAGAGTATTTTAAAAACAAAATATAACACAATATACCGTCACTTATACAGCTGCTGGTATAATTCCTTCCTTATAATTTTTTATATGCTGAGTTATAACATTTTGATTTAACATAGCTTTACGTCTACTCGATCATCACTATACCATACAATTACCTATATTTTCTATTATACAAAATGAACCATGTTTCCCTGATATACAATATTGGAACTGTAATATTTCCTGAAGTCAATTCCAGAAACTTGTTCCGCAACGCCTCATGCAATTGCAATTCGAGCCATCTAATCAGAGCTCAGGCAATACCATTACAGTCGTCTGCTTGTCTTAATCACTTCCAAAGTATTTTCATTTCAAAAATCTCATCTTATTTCATTATGTCTGTGACAGAAACAGAAAAAGAAACGACTAAACAACAACATACGTCGATGAATGGATCAATGGAAGCGTATCTTTTCTTCCAATGCTCAGTTTAAAAAAATTTCGTTCAAATTTGTAGAAGCGCTGAGATTTTAAAGCGATTTCCTAGTAAATATAAGAAGACTAACGGATACCGACGTGTGAAGGTTTTATCACATAGATTAGTTAGCTGCGAGATAGAATCGCAAAAAGAGAAATTAGGTGAGAGCAAAAAAAAAGAGAAGAATAGGAAGGAAAAGAGAGGAAGAATCAGGGAAGTCGACGATAATCCTAGCAATTTTCTCGCAATTATTAGGAAACTATCCTCTCCGACACATGGTGCCAACCAAAATTTGAATTTTATAGTGTCAGTTTTTTGATCATTGGCACCTGTAACTATGTGCTTCACCATAGCACTTGATAGAGAACTAGTAAAAAGCCAAAATTCGAGAAATTAGCATAATTCAGAAAATTAGGCCCAAAAAAATTACCGTAGGCAGGAAGGCGAGACGTGGCATTCATTTCACGATAAAGCTGGGAGCAGTAAGAGTTCAATTATGAGGTAATGCGCTTTAAAACTTGATGAACCATGTTGAACAGGATTTGATTTGTTGGTTTACATATTGAAAACTTGTTTTCACACGTACACAAATCGAAACTTGTTTTACATAATACAACATGATGTTAACAAGTACATTTAATCCTCTTCAGTAACGTCTAAAAAAAAGCTTATTTCGCTCTAAATGGACCGTTTATTGATATTAGAATACCTAAAGTGACTAGCTTCAATTTAATGACACAGCCTATATACTTACAGTACGCTCCAGCAACCCATGGTGCAGATGGTCGTGCAGTGGCGATGACTTTATCACCGCCACGATTAAGACGAGATGAAAATGTTTGACTGATAGCGGGACGTGATCGCGATGACTTCATTTCATTCTAAAATTGAAATAATATAAAATTCTGATATTCATATTATATGATATTATGGTATTTTTCATTCGTAACATGAAATGAATGAAAAAAAAAATTCAAAAGAAGGAAATAATAAACTACAAAACTATATCAAAAGTATTCAAATTTAAAAAATTCTGCGAAAACGAACCTAAACCTGTGGCTATCTTCACGAAAGCGAGCATTGGCCGTGAGAACGGCCAAGATGACCCTAAAAGAAGTTATTTTCACATGAACAAAGCTTAAAAAAACGCTAACAGATGTACGATAACGAGAATGAGACCGCAACGAAATAGCGAATCAATTTATTGTATGAATTTATAGATGATTACTACAGTATAGGAACATTGAACGAAACCATAATTGAAACAGACATTAAGTAAATATGGCTGTTGTCACAAATGTTATCGTGAATCCGCAGAACATATGAATGAATTCGTACAACATTTGACATTCATCGAAGAGACATCTTGTCATATTTCTTTGCACCATACATTGACGGCTAATTATTGCTTCGACTAATTGTAATTTCATGTAGATAATTATTGTTCACTGTTTACTTTGTATAATGGGCTCATATCTTCATTAGACATCAACAACCGAGGCAAAATGACATCAACGACAAAAAAAAAGTCAGAGATTTGTAATTCCCTAGACATCTGGTGACCAAATCGAATTATCGTCTGGACATTTAAAAACACTATGCAAAGCGATAAAAAATCTAAGAATCTCTTTTTAAACAGTCTTCTGCTAGCACCACAATTCGAAATGCAACCATATTTCGAACACAATCGATTAGTCAAATACTTCAAAAAAAGTTTGCTTCTGAACAAATACGATGATTTCAGAGTTAGCAGAACACTGCTTGTTTGAAAACTTAGAATATTGCTTTGCAGAAATAGCCAATAAATTTCTAGGACATTTTCAATATCTTTTAAATCATTATCCAAGAAATTGAGCACATATTTCAACAATCTCACAGAAGCCATTTTAGTAGTTTTAAAGGCATCACCCCACGAATCTGAGGTGGTACGGATTTCCGGTGGAGTATTCGTATACGGAATCGTAGATTATGGAGAGGGGTGTGATTCCGTCCATTTCTTCCTAATTGCCTTAAAAAAACGGCCCGAAAGATGCAGCGCGTGCACACGGCTGGCGCGCTCCAATCAAACTCCTTGTAGAAAATAGTGCGCCGGAACGCTCGAAGCCGTATCTTCGGGCCGTTTTCTACGGCAATTAGGAAGAAATGAACGGAATCACCCTCCTCCCCATAATCTACGACCCCGTATACGAATACTCCACCGGAAATCCGTACCACTCCAAATTCGTGGTGTGATGCCTTTAAAAGGCTTAACTGTGGGGAGCAGATTAGTTCAATAGAAATACTAGTACTCAGGAAGGAAAACGGATACGTCAGTAAACTGACATTTATCTAGCATTGGTGAAAGGGTTTAAAAAAAAGTGATTTTCTACTATTCTACTAGGAAGATGCAAACAGGATGTATAGTCAAGTCAAACTGGCATGAAACGGGGTGCAGTTGCGTAAGGGAATGCGCTCGCGGTGCGTAGAGCTTGGCGGTTAGAAACGAGTGTGGACCTTTGCTAGCACTACTCGTCGTTGGACTTCGCGAAGGTCCCACCTCGGTCCCAATCACATGCTCCGCCACGCTGCGTGGAACGCAGCCGCATACGTAAATGCGACAAGGTTCATGTCGTTTTTGACCCGACTATAAAACACTACAAATTCTCGTGGTTGAAAATTCATATGCTGTGGAGAATCACAGTATTCTAAAGTAGTTTTCGAAAAAAAAAAACAAAGTCTGATATATACATAGCTTTACACTCACAAAAAAAAAGAATAAAATTACGATTCAAAAAGGTAGAATCGATCACATCATACTTAACAAGTAGAATGTCATTCATTATACGTACTTTTACTGAAGAGAAATTTCGTGAATTCTGAAATTGTAAAAACACACCATTTATACAAGTCCCTAAAAATTGTAATAATCGATTGAATTTTTTTGTGGTCCAAGAAGCAGGTGTGAGTTACTTATGAGTGCAAAACCGTGGATCTCTTGCTTCAAGGCATCACATCACGAATCTGGAGTGGTACGGATTTCCGTGGAGTATTCGTATACGGGATCGTAGATTATGGGGAGGAGGGTGATATCGTTCATTTCTTCCTAATTGCCGTAGAAAACGACCCGGAACATACGGCTTCGAGCGCTCCGGCGCACTATTTTCTAGCAGGAGTTCGATGGGAGCACGTCATCCCTGTGCAGCGCCGCATCTTCCGGGCCGTTTTTTACGGCAATTAGGAAGAAATGGACGGAATCACACCCCTCTCCATAATCTACGATTCCGTATACGAATACTCCACCGGAAATCCGTACCACTATAAATTCGTGGGGTGATGCCTTTAAGAGACGAAACTTACAGAATTATTCTTTATATGTAACGTGAATATCAGGACATCCCAAAATGCTAACTGTATTCAAATGAAAATCTTTAGAAAAGGCATGATTTCTAGTTCCCAAAAAGCTAAGCGGTTAATTTTTGTTAACACTCTGCCCGAGTTCTTTTAAAGGCATTAATTAGCGTAGAACGGAGAAAGTGTTCTACAGCAGACCATTTAAAGCACAACTATAAAACTATAATTCGTTGCTTCAGAAATCAGCATTTCTACACACTGATGGCAACGTACGGATCATTATATATTCTATTGCTAATAGGACATTTTCACTCTAACTAAAGCTACTATTTTTGAGGAATGCGATCGAAATGGACATTATTTTCGGGACGCAGATCTAATAGTAGTGTATGGTAACTTACTGGGTGAATTCAAGAAGATGATTCCACTCAACAACATCTCTTTTGGTGTAATTTATACTTGGCTAATACTCCTCTCTTCAAAATTTAAAAGAAAACCTGTCGGAGAACCGTAACAAAAGCAGCGAAAAATTCAAGTCAGCTGTAATATTTTAATATATTCTAACGCATGCGATTAATTCCAGATATCTAATGGTAATCGAAGCGTTAAATACAACAGAGAAAAGTGGAGGTCACTGGAGTTTAGTTATGATGCATAAATAGTTTTCCTGCGGTTATTGTAAGAGTATGATTGCAAAAACGAAAAAAAAAACGGATAGCATAATTTCCTTGATTATTCTTTGACTTTCTTGTTTGAATTGTATTCATCCCGCATTATCCCACTGATTTTTAACATTCAGCACACCTCGCAACGAAAAAATGTTTGAGCAACGATGGCCAACCTTCACACATTTCTATTGAATAAACAAAATTTTTCTAGATTCTTGTGTTTAAAATAAAAATCAAGACCTCGTTTATTGCTCCACCTCAGCGATAGCTCAATAGAATATATTAGGATCCCATTGAAGTACTTATAGAAGAAAATAATAAGCACTAACACATAAGTGAAAGGTTAAAAAAAACTAGTCGCTAGACAATCTCACTAAAATCTAGGAACCAGCAATTTCGGGAAGAGAGAATTCGGAACAATTTCCCGTTAATATCTTTAATTCTGCAGCCATTCCAACGGTGAATTTAAAAAAAAAAAAAGTTTTCAAGGAAAAAACTGAAAAGAGACGACTAAAGAGACCACGTTTGTTAAAAGGGGAAGCTTCCAAAGGGCTACATTCATTGTTAGAAAAACGTATATCACAGAAAATAATGATAATGAGTCCTTTTTTCCAAAACGAAATTGTTTTACTCACAAAAACTGAGTAGATTTTAAGATTGACTTTTTCAAGACCCTTGTATAGTAAGAAATCATAGGGGAAGAATACCGGTACAACTGATGAAAGAGGAAGAGTTTCTTTTGCAAAAGAATCAATCACTGGCAAAACCATCAACAGGTGTGGGACAATGAAAATTGATCCTAACCATGGAAAATAATACGACCCACATGTGGATCGTATTCATTTCGGCATATGAGACAACACGTAATTAATTACATAATCCTATACATTACGACCACCATACGAACAAAATATGAAAGAACACCAAAAATAAGAAAATAATAGGACCAGAAATAGTGCTTCTTGGGATAATACGACCCACCGACTCGATGTCTTGTATACTAAAGATCAGAAGTAATGCATTGGTTTGATATTCCACGAGAATGAAAAAACGTGATGCCATCAATATGTTTAAAAGAATCAAAAAAGTGACATTGATGACATTATAACGACCCGTGCCCACTCTATCTATTCCATCATATGAATGCACTCTATCTACATACTAAAAAAAAGCGCAGGAATACTTGATCAATTCCAACCAATTACAAAACGCTGGATTTTATTGAAAAGTTCAGAATAATGTAGTATTACAGGATTCACAAGTAAACCCTAATGAGAACCGGTTTCGAGATTTTCGAAAACGTAACACAGCTACGCAATAAGGAACAATACCAAACATACGAATTAATACACACTGTAGCCGAAATCATTCACTGAAAATAAGTTTATGGTGATTTCATGTGAACCTACTAATGGGACCATAAGAAATAGGAAAAAAAAACACATTGGAAGCCTAAACAAGTACAGATTAATAACGATTCTTACCTTTTTCATTTATCCGAGACTGAAAACTCATCCTTCTGGATTGCATTATGGAAATAAACACTTAAGCAGCTGTAAAAATATATCACCATTTCCAGGACTTAGTAAGTTCTTTGAAAAGGAAAAAAAAACCAAACCTAGATAGAATGCTGTACTGAGTGTTTGTTAAAATTGTGAAAAAAGTAAAGATTATGAATGAAATAAGAAAGAAGGTAGAGAGAGAAAAGATGAAGAAACGCGAAGATACTATGAAAAAGCACATTGCTGAAAACCTGTCGTTTCTCGTCGATAACGAGGAAAAAAGCACTGGAATTCATTTCGAATCAAACATAATTTAAATTACAGATACATTTGCGGAACAAGAGCTGTCCAAATCGCGATTATCAACTTATATTTAGTCTGCATTCTTATTCGGTTAATGACAGCATGTGCCAACCGCCACTAGCCTGCACGTCGCGCTGAGTGTGTAAAACTCACAACGGCCACTTGCAGATATGTGCTATGCTGCTAATATAAGTCAATCAAAGGAAGAAGAAATACAGAAAAAGTGTAACGAAGCTCATAAGATTTAATACAGCTAGTTAAGCACTCGATTATCCAGTTTTAGTCTTGATACTTACCTCAAATATCAATACTTTTTTTTACACATTCAACAAATCACATCCTTTTCCTGCATTCTTGCTGAGAAACTTTGAAAAGAAGGAAGTGATTTTTGCTGGACATACACTAAACACATACATGAATAAAAAATGATGGGATAGTCGAATCCCCATGGGAGAAATAAAAAGCTGTTGCCTAAATTTGTTCACTATTTGATAACGAATATTTCTTATATCTCGTAAATTTTCAAAAAAAAAAAAACCTCTTCGAATCTCCTAAGTATGAAAATACCTAGATGCCTAAATTTTATTACATTTGTAGACTTAACATCATATTATCAAGAGAAAAAGAGCAGCAAAAAAACATATAGCAAACTGATGAAGAAGAAGGTGAGCTGAGAAAGCGAACTCTTCGCTTTCGCGCCCATTTTAATTGCGTTATATGTATGACTTGTTCTTGTATGTAACATGACGTTATTTATTGTGATCCGTCACGGTAGATGTCATTCAATTTCGTCTTATTCATTTCTCGTGGCCTACCTTATCAAAACAGCAGTCACTTTCTTCTTTTTTTTTTAAACCTAACTACGCAAATATAGGCGCAGTCACCGGTGTGTGTGTGGGATGATGACACATGTTGTTTAGTAGCTGTCAACGTCAGTCAGCCTCCTTTCATCAACTCACGTGCCCTTTTTATTCCCTATACAGAACATGAAATTATTATTACCTTACATTATGTAGTATTGCAGTGTTGTTTATCAATATCAATCTAATTCTGATATTGACCATTAATTGGGATTAATGAGAAATCTAATTCTGGTCAGGTATGGAACGCTTTTCGCTTCCTACCTAAAACCTAGAAACGAAATTCGTTCCACCGGTGACTCTTCATCATGTGGACAAAGCCGTTGCACCTCGAATCGATTTTAGAGTACACGATAAGGACAACAAGAGCGTAGACAGTGGGGCAAAAGTGACATTAGTAGAATGGGATCAAATAAAGGAGAAGTGTACACCGCCCATTTTAAACCACAAATATGGCAGGGAAAACTATGCTTAGGTACCGTAAGAAGTAGGAAAAATCGAAACGAACGGAACGCAGATTAGCACCGAAACAAGGTCTGGTAGATAAGAGAAAGAAAATGGTGATTCCGAAGATCCCAAGCAGCGAGCGTGCTACCGAGGATATCAGTAAAAGTTAATAAGAAGAGCGATTATGGCCAATTCAGACAACAAAAGAGGCAATTTTTGAGACACTGATTGGATGGGACACTTTCCCTCAGATATATTATTGAAAAACTAGTTTTATCAACTGGAAAGTTAACAGAATGCAAACAAGGGTAGAAAACATTCCAAACGAAACGACTACCTCTAAATTCTTTGCGATTCTGTACGTGATTGTTTACAAAGAGCATCACATCATTAGCGCAATTTAGTGAGTTCTATCTAATTGGGATTAATGAGAATTATGAGTCAACGCATGGGCAGGTTCGCTACAAATAAGAAATTGAAGTGTGGAAATTCAAATAACTCATTTTCAGATAAATAAAAAACAACAACGGTAACCGTGGTGATGAGTGAGAATAGTTGTCATTAAGAAATAACAAGCCACAACAAATGCGAGCTTGAGGATACTATTCATTTGTGATTATACAAACATACAGAAAGAAAAGAAATAGAAGAGATACGAGAGAAATAAAGGCTTCTCCTTCAATATATTACCGAGACAGATCATACTACAATTCAGTAGAAGCAGAAAAAAATCCACATTATCAAGGTTTTATCAGAATGGGAGGGTGCGTCATATCTAACCTACGATCCATGATCCTTTACGATCAGTACATGTGCATGGAAGGACGTCATTAGCGCAAATCAAATGCAACTATTTTTGCATCGCTTTTTTGCAAGCACAAAAAAGCAGCAATTTCTATACATGAATCCAAAAATGTGATCAATTCCCTTGAATTCCAGATGTAGGAATGCTGCAAAGTAGCTAAAACGTCAAACCTTTATATCAAAACAATTAGAATTCATTGCAAACACAACCATCAATTTTGCATATTCTGTTGGTGACTAACACCGACTAAACATAATGTTATGTAGTAATTTCCATTGAATATAATTAAGGCTTTCAGAAGCTTCGCTTAATGCGACGAAAAAACAAAAAAAAGCTACAAAACAACAAATGAAACTACAAAATAGCGAAATAGGCACTCAATTTGTAGGAGAAGTTTGTACTTTGACGACAGTTCTGCGATCTAGATTTGCTGTACACCTATCAGTGAAATCGATAAAACAACTAATTGTCCTAGTTTAATTCTTCAAAGAGTTTCTTTTCGAAATTACGTGGAGGAAATTAGCACTTTAACTTTAGGTTCATCACAGCAGTTATTAAATGAGAACTTAAGAGGTTTTGAATGTTGTCAAAGCGCTGTTATTTTATCAGAAGTAGAGGAATAATAGTTAATCTGCTGAAACCACATGCAGACAGAAATAGATCCTCAGAAGTCCTACACATCAACGCTATGGAATAATTAAAAACAAATGCGTCTCCGCTTGTTATAGAATACCTCATAATTGTTTTTAGCAATACATAGCGTCATTATATGAACGCTCTATGTCCATTAATCACAATCAAAACATTAACCAGAAAAAGAAACCGAACAGACAAGCACGAGGAAGAAATATTATCACGATTTTGAACGTTTCTGACTCGACAACACCATTATTTGCTCCTGATCTTTATTCACAGTTGTGTGGAGCGGCGACATAACACAATTCCAGCTAGATGCTTACGTCTGAACACGTCTCAATAGTCATTCGTGAATCTGGATCCACTTAAATTCCCAAGACAAGACCACGGAAAAAGTTCAAAGTTGATTTTCGAGCCAGTAAAGTCCATGTGACCGAGTTCGACGCCAGCCTTATGAGGAAGTGTCATGCGCAAAATACATTTCAGTTTTTCATCATCGCAGATACGGTAGATGTGTAGGGAACATCGACGACCACGAGATCTAGTAGAAATAATTTCACATCGTGCTATATTTGTAAGGATGATAAATAAAAAAAGAGCAAAAAGACATGAGGAATACGGTATCATTTCCTTAGCGTCACAACATTCGCGCAGAGAGAAGAAAGCTACGTTTCAGGCTTCACTCAGACTCTTAGGAAATGGTGGGATTTAGTCTGATCGGTAGTTTACATTGACTCAACTGTTAATCAACTCAATGAAGCTACCCGATCTCAGGAAGAAAGAAATGCTCATCATTGTCTAACTTACAAACAAAGGAGAAAAAGAGCAGTATCCTGAACATGCTATGAATTTTTGATAGGTGAGGTCAGAAAAAATTGTACGGTAAATAAACATGGAGAACATGATAGCGCATGCGAATTTAAAAGATCTGTTGCATATCACTAGGTAACTGAACCTTAAATTGTCGTATGATCAAGCAGCACATGAGTAAAAAAAAACCCCACCTCCCCGGAAATCCGGAGCATTTCAAAAAGCACTATGAAAGGAGAAGAGATAGCCCACAAATTATCACCAATTAAGTCCTACGTAAACGATGTTTACACATGGATGTGACACGTGTCAAAACTATCAGAAATACGCAAAAACTAGTCGCCGACTCGCATATGAAAATATCGACAAGCTCGTAAATAACACGTAAACACCTACTAATATAACCGCCAGAATAACTACGAGTTAAAGAAAAACAAGTATAAAGCACAGAACTTATAAATGCACAACGGAAAACAAAGAATACAGAATCTGCCCGTCTAGAAAAAAAATGTCTGGAACACAAGTGCACTTGGAGCTATTTTGATTCTGATCCATTACGGACGTTACATTTACCCGAAAAGTTGGATACAATGTTAATTTCACAGAACTATCAGAATATTCCGATATCATACTATATTCGAGTTCTCGTTAGGATAGAATTCTATTGGCACACCATTTGCTAGAAGAGCTCGTCCATCTTGCCACTTCCGTCGTTCCACTTTCTGAAATTTTCGAGATCATTCTCATTGAAGATCAAATAAAAGGATCAGGCGAAGTAAATCAAAAAGTCCGGATATTTATTAAACGACATTTCAGAGAGCGCTACGAAAAAAAAGTTAGTAGACAGTACCAAAATCAATGTTGGAACAAGGCACAACAGCTAACATCACTGTTCGAGTTTTTTTTTTCGAATCGTATCCTACAATGGTTAAGTATACTCGTTCCATGGAAAAAGTGAGAAAGATTTCGACTCGAAAAGAGGAGAAGCGCATCAGAACAATGTTAAGAGTTTAGTATTCTATGCGTTATAACAAAACGTCCTCCTAACATATTCGTGATAAGAAATTCCCAGTGATCAGGGCAAAATTCTGACAAATAAATGATAACAACGAATGTCATCTACTCGACACACATTTTATCTCCGTGCTTACCATTTTTAACATCTTTTCGGGGATATACTAGTAAAATAAACCTTACACGATGAAAGGACCTTCCTCCTTGAAAGAAAGACCGACCGGACGATTGGTTACCACGAGGAGTTTCTTGCCCATTCCCGTTCTAAATTACTTTTTTTTCTCATCATGAATGCCAGATAACCTTCTCTGTGATTTGAGTGACAAGACGTGGCGGACGGGAGTAGGCACCCAAAAATAACTTTACGAAAAGCCATGCATATGTGATTAACACGCATAAAACACACAAAACTTATTGACAAACAGGTGAACCAGACATTAAGACATTAAACGGGTAAAAAACGTAACATTCCACGGTGCTTATGGATAAAAGTTAAATGTAAACTTACCGGAGCCTTTTTAGGCCAAGGCTCTTTACGCGGTGTTCTCAAACAGTGTTGGCTCCTAAAATCATTCTCCACTAACTCATCCTTTGCTACAACTTGAGATCCTCTCTCCTCATCGCCAAGCCTCAACATCAAAAATGTTACACACGGTTGAAAAACGGGAAAATGCAGGAGCAAGAAAATCATGCAGCTCAACCTTGATTCTAGCCTGAGGACCTCCGTTACCGCATCCGCAACCTTTAAGTCTAATCATATCAGAAGACGACGGTCATTAAAAGTGATAATAAAGAATCAAGCGAAAACCACGATACCTTTACCTTACGATAAAACCTACTGACTATGTTCTTATCAATACTGTCAATTATTGTATTGCTCGCAGATAAATTATACGGATGAAAGCACTGGAGATTCCCAGAAGTCTACAGAAGGTCGAGCTGACTTGTGTAATGCGGAGCAAATTTTAAAAAGAGGTCAATTTTGAACTTTTTTTTGAATATTTTTCTTTTCAGATATAACTGAATGAAACTGAAGCAGAGAGAGAGAGATTGCCAAACCTTCCTAAACTCACTTTGGGCAGGATTCTGCGAAATGTCCCACCCTGTGACATATTCGGCACTGCCGGTCCGAAGGTGCCGAACCCATTTCACATTTTTTCAAGAGAGTGGTCTGAAATAGTTTTTGTTTGAAAGGCATCACCCTGCTAATCTCAGATGGTGCGGATTTCAGGTGAGTTATGCGTATACGGGGTCGTAGATTATGGGGAGGAAGGTGAGGAAAAGAACGGTGCACAAGGCTGGCGCATTGCAATCAAACTCGTTGTAGAAAACAGCGCCCCGGAACGCTCGAAGCCGCCTCTTCCGGGGCGTTTTTACGGCAATTAGGAAGAATGAAACCCGCATAACCCCAGATTCATGGGGTGACACTTTTAAAGAAGGTTTAAAGAATGAAGCAAATAAAGCAGGTTCTCAAGATTATTTAGGTGTGTTGTGGTGTTGAATGTTACCGATTTCTGCCTATGAGGGTTATCCTGGCAAATTTAAACCATTTTATGATGATCCAGTACTTATTTCAACGAGAAGCGAGAGAAATTCAAAAGAAAAAATGCATTGAAAGACAAGAGACACTGCTAAAATGAGGACTAAACAGAAATAAAGTGCAAGACCTGCTACATTGGTCTTATTACAACTTTTCACATAAATCTCATAAATCTGAATACTAAATACTGTGCAGACTCTATCCGTAGCGAATTTTCATATTTTCGACCTAAGCCATACCCGACAACCAATTGATTTCGAACTGCCGCAGCTTATGAAAAGAACATAGCTTCGCGAATTTGCAGCTGCGAATACAAATGAAACCTTCGCAGCAACCAACAGAAATAGAAACAACAGTGCAGTTGTGTTCACGGGTGTAACAATTATCCTCCTACGCATATTCTTCATCAGAATGAAGGACACTTGTTCAAGAATTCACTAACATCGGCAACGTTTAAAATTAATTACTGTTAATTTTAATTCAACTACTAGTAAACCAACCCCAAACTCCTCAATCAGACTTGGTAGCATCTGCTTATCCGTTGATATTTCCTTCTTTTCAAGGAATTCTCGACGAATATCCGACAAAGTAAAGTGCTTGCGAGAATTGTGGATATTACGCACAATAAAGACAAACACTAAAAATATTACAATTGTACATACAATAGAAAAAAAACTGCGACAAATACAAAAATTCCTCTTACTTTTCTTAGTTACTCCAGCTCCCAGATTATGATTGAGATCAAACGGATCTTCTATGCACACTGACCGATTCCAATCTTTTTCCATTTTCAGTAATGGCTTCTTTCGGCGAATTTGAACCACCTGGTCAGGTAAATATGACATTTACCAGTGAAAAATGAAATAGAAGAAGACTTCTTTATTTAGAAAGGTTTAATCGTGATGCCACAGCTAATTCTTAGCAAAAATTCCAAGATGCATAGCAAAGCTTCCGGATTGCGAATAAACGTAATCTTACTTGCACTGCGGCACAAATATGTGCGCTACATTCACTTTACACTTCTACAATTGAACATATTTCTCAAACAAAGTGTTTGCCGATCTTATTCAATTTGAATAGTCAAATATCGACGTTGAAGAATAAAAAAAAAGTTGAGTATACGTTGAAAAAAATTAGTATCTTTTAATTAATATGACCATTTAACTAACTTTAAATCTTTGAACGGATCCATTTAAATATTTTAGAAATTCCTTTGTCTCATCTTCCGTTATCTTGCGCAATATTTGAATGTTGGATGTTGCTGACTACCTTAACCTTCCCCTAATCGTCGCAAGAAATGGCCTGGAAGGCGCCGCGTCCAGAATCGAGCGGTCGGAGATTAATGAGGTTTCTCCCACAGTCTATCGAAGTAAAACCAATGAACATTCTGCTAAGATGATCAGATCGTGTAAAAGGGTGAGCGTTCTAACGTACTTCGTAGGAACGAAAGCGTTTTTAAGACGACTAAAGAGAAGTGAGCGGTGACCGAGTTCATTTCCGTAATCAACAACTCGAACTCTACGTTTTCCCTACGGTTTCCACACCACATCAATTTCGTGATTTTTCAATATTCGCTGCTTCTAAGCAGCGAACCTTGAAAAATAGAAAAACACCTCCATACGGTGCTACTACTACCCAAACACAAGTTTAAATCCAATACCTGCGTCTGAAAGTCGAAACGTGCGTAGTAGTCTAAAAATCCGATGAACAGCTCGGCAACGGACAACTGATTCTGAGACCACTGTTGAACCACCTCTTTGTGATAATATACATCATGGTTTTCAACCCAAATTGGGTTCACTTCACCATTACGAAAATCCTGAACAATCTCGTGTTGTTACGCAAACATAAATCAAGAGCCAACAATATTTCAATACACTGAACAAAAACGCACCTCTTGTAAACGCGGTAATACAGGCGGTTCACAGTTTTGGAGGTAGTGGATCAAAAGAATGATCATCGCGTACGATGACAGCGAGCCACGCGATGCATCGCCAATATCGCATGACTTCGCCCACTGAAAATGGACACCATATCCATAAATTCAAATATGAACCCCTATTTCACAGCTGTGCAATCTCATTCTAATGTATTTGTTCATCGGATGTCAGTGCCAAATGTTCAATCCAAAAAAAAACTGTTTACTTAGCACGTTCTAACAATTCAACGCCATTTCGCTCGGAATATCCCTTAATTAAAAGTGTGCGGACTCGGATAGGATCTGTCGAAACACATCACATTTACGCGCAAAAACGAAAAAAAAAGGAACGAGAGAGGAACGAAAAATAGTTTTCGATTATATATTTTAATTGAAATAATACAACTAATCGTTTTCTCGCATATTTCGACATGCAATGAATAAATCGATTAGTTCTATCTTAAAAGTTAAACCTTAAAAAGATGAGTCACACGAAATACCGTCTCCGCAAAAAAAAATACTTAAATCCAGGTAATGAAAACGCCAATTTTTCACAAAAAAAAAAATGATATCGGACCCAATGTATCCTCGAGATCCGTCACTAGTGTCCACCCTGTGCTTTGAGACAATTCGAAGTCTGACCAATGTTCACAAAGAAATCGCAGAAGTTCCTCCGATAAGTTTTGTCAAAAACGAACTAGAACTGATCTGTGGTGCATTAGAGGTAATTTCCAATTTTTTTAAGAGTGAAACTTCTACAAAAAAGCAGCAATTTTACAAAACTAGCTCGCTAGCCAAAGTTTCCGGTCGACATTTTCAGCATTTTTCTTGAAAAAAAAAGCCCGAGATTTTGTATCTAGTTCTCTTTTTTTTGTAATGAGTTACTCAAACAATAGAAAGAAGCTATATTCAAACAAGGCGGATCCTTATCGTGTAAAGATGTTCTTCCTAAAATCAGAGAAAAATAACACTTACTCGTTTCACCCATACACCAATAGGAGCGACTCGGTGATCCCATTCACAGTAACTTTTCAGTAATTGTGTATTGTATAACGCCAGAACGTTGTAGTAGCTTATACTAAAATTTAAAAAAAAAAATCAGAATAAGCAAATTTTCACCTTATAAAATAAGAAACGAACACTTACTCTCCCTCAAACCCAAATTTCGGCCATAAAAACTTTACAATAGGAACCTTCGCACCGGTTATCGCGTACACCCTCTCCAATCCTTTCATCTTCTGCAGGGATTGGGAGATTTCTCGAACAATCTCAACCCCATCCACATTCTGAAGTGATCATCGGTTGAGTTACACAAGAAGTCTTCTCAACTTCTGCGAAGAAAAAGATAGGATACATAGTTTCTTTTTTTTTGGAGATGTTGCGATGTTATGATGCTTAGATAAAGGTAAACAGTTAAAACTTTCGTTTAAGACTCAACACTAAATTTAACCTTTAAGTAAACATGAACTTACCAGAGGTTGCTCGTCCGAGGTGAAGCGGAAACAAATGTCAACATCCGAGCTTCCCGCCCCCAATCCATTCACTAATGAGCCAAAAACCTGGAATAATCGCTTTTCTAGACCTATTTCTTCAAGTATATGTCAAGTACACGTAACATATAACAATATTTGTCTTACATCCAGTCGCACAGGTTGCCTCAAATCTTTTTCCAAATATGATCGTATTCGCCCGACGACCATCAAGAGTTTCTCAATCCTGTGATCTTTCACGCGGTTCTTTTCTTAAACACAACTTCAGTAGGTTTAATTAATTATGAAGTTACAATTTCACAAACATGTAAAACTTATGCGTACAATACAAAACGTACCATACGTTCCGAGGATGACGTGATCCAGCTCTATCCACTCGAACTTTTCCTTCTTGTGAGAAAATGTTTCAGCCTTTGGGATCTAAAAATGAAACATGATTTCCATCCTCAATCCACCAAATCCGTTCCTTCCATAGGCAATAATCCATCAGAGGCAACGCGCCGAACATCAGTGAAATTCATCAATAATACAAAATTTTCACAATCAGAAAGACATACAGAAAGAACGAGACGAATTTTTACAATCAGAAAGACTGAATAAAAGTTTCAAGTTCTTTTACACATTTTCTATTATCAACACTATTTCTGAACACAATTTAAGGGCAATCTCACTAGAGATGATTTTTTGTTTCGCCTCCGTTCCATCCTTGCAAAGAATAAAATTCGAATTAATTAATTTCTTCTAAAAAGAAAAACTAACAGTCATCAAAGGACAAGCGTCCGACCAATGCTCACAGCTCTCGCATGACGCACACACCATATCAGGTTTCTGGAAGATAGAAATAATATTTTGAAAAATAAGAAATGACAGTGCTGAAATCACATTTTCGGAAGTGTTTTTGACAGCCATTCGAAACTCTGAAAAAAAAATGCTGATGTTGTGGACTGTATATTTAGATCCACTGAGGAAAAGTTGAGAAGGTATCTGGAGAGAGCTACTACTGGAGAGGTTTTATATCATACGCTTCAGAAATCAGCACCCAAAGCTGACGATTCATGGCATTTTGATATTTGATTGCCAACTACCAGCTTTAGATGCTCGAGAAGTGAAGACGTTGAAAACAGTAAGATTTTTCACTGAGAATGAACTTCCTTAATTCATATTTCGATCCTAAAAGTCTTCGGTTGAGTTTCTGTGAAGTCTAACAACTCTGCCAAAACAGTATTCCTTTATCCCTACTTTTATCTCGCACACTCCCGTCCCATGACTTTCTCCGAGATAAGCTGCAAATTTTCTTCAATACTGGAAAACATTTCACATATCTCTGAATGACAATTTTGTGGATGCGAGGAAAGGTGGCAAGTTATTTTTTATTGCATCGGCGTGTGATCTTCTTTCTCAATAAAAAAAGCGCAAAAGAGTGTTTTTTTTTTGTTAGCCCGCTTCATTCTGTAAAAGTACAAAAAAATCTAGCATTTTTAATAAATTGTTTTTGCGACATTACGGGACACGGAAATGTGAAGTCGTGATGCAGAACGTGTGCCAGGTATTGAAGCTTCGTGTCTTATTTGGAATGTGGTAACATTTTCCTGAAGATGGAAGATGTGTAGCACAAACAGATTACGATGTTCAATCACAATTCAATACAAAAGGGAAGGAAAATTCACTTTCAAAAGAAGAACGGAAGGACGAGAAAGAAAGACAACAGAAAAGGAAAGAAAAATAAGATTTGCAGAAGAAAAACGAAGGATTACACTTACATAGCCGTTATTGAAATTTTCTGCATTGTCGAATGAGTACACGAAGGAATCCTTGTTGAGTTCGTCAACCTTCAAAAGTAAGCATGAGAAGAAGCCTTTTAAAAACAGCGGGTTAAGAAGCAAAAATAAAAGAACATAATCCACGAAAAAAAAAATCCGTAGCCAAAAGACCACAGCAGGGAATAGAATGTATGAGAAAGAAATAACAAATGCCACATAATTCAGTGGGAGTTAATATTAGTTGGACACTCGCCGCAAAATACCCACACCGCTCTGGAGTATTTGTCGCAAGCTCCGATCTAAGTAATACCTCTAATTTTTTTTACAAAGTTTGAAGGGGGAACGGATGAAAGTTGCAATTCAGTTCAGTTCACGAAAAAAATGTAGAGTGTCACAAACAAACAAAGAAGAAAGAGAGAAAAGAGGGTTGGAAATTAGATTAATAAAATGTAAGCTAAATAAATGAATTGTAAGAAGGTAAAATATTAAATAAAAAAAAAATGATTCGGTTTAGAGAATGAGATGAAATAAGGAACAAAAATGCACAAGCGGTTGAAAAAGAAGCTAAGAACACGAATTGAAATATATAGAAATGTAATGATGCTTCTTCGTGCTGCAACACAGACAGAAGAACTACTTTACGAAGAACTCACTTTTGTTCTAAAACTGTCCGGATCAAAATCTTTCATCCTTATGAAGAAATCCTCATAACAAATAAGCGATTTCGGTTGGTCTTCTTTGTTCTTTTGCTGCAAACATAACGTAATATCATTAATATAGTTTTTTTTCAATTCTTTTGAAGTCAACCTCATTCGCAGTCTCGTTTTCAGGAAGATCGGCTGCATCTTCTATTGAGTCCACGGTGGTATCTGAACACGACCATAAAAGCTTCAATTCACATAAAATTCAGGATTATGAGCAGTCTCGGAAATAATAGATCTCAGATGAAAAAAGAACCCATCAGACCAGGTAAGTCATCCTCTTCATTTTGAACCGATTGGAGCCAATATTCATCCGTTATTCCAACTTGTGCGTCAAAGGGATTGAGATCCCTCATTTCACCCTGTATACAAAGACGAAGTAGATTCTGTGCAGATCAACTTCTAAGGTATGATTTTTTGAGCTTATGCCTCACTATACCTCAACTTTTTCCACCTCTTGATCTATTGCATCTCCGATTTCAGCGCGCAGCTTACATCGTTTACGTTCATTTCTAATGCCTTGTCGTCGTAGTTCTCGTATCGAGTCCACTTCATTATCACGCTCCTTGAAATCGCGACACTGAAGACCATATCGTTCCAGTAGACCGAAAGACTGTAAAAAACCGTATGCTCAAAAGATTAGGCCTGATCCATTGAAAAATTTCAACTCACCGCCCTTGGTATACGTATTGGATTATATTTCCTAATTCTGCACATGGTTCTACGACTGTACACCATATCGTCGTCAATTTCCACATTTTCAGGGTTTAGATCTTTCATAGGGATGTCGTGGACTAGAGATGTATTCTAAATTCTATGTCTGAGTGACGAAACCAAGCCGATGTTTATAGTTTTAAAAAAGGCTTCAAAAAAACATCAGTTACAAACTAAAAAGGTAGCTAGAAGCATGACATCAATTCCTGCATTTTCAAGTTAAAGTTCAGGATAGACTGAATCATCATAATCTCACCAGCGTATCTTCAGAGGTAAGCACGTTATCGCTCAGATCCACGGTGACTTTCTCTTCAAGAATAGGGACTTTTTCAAGGCAGTAAGTAGGTGTCAATACTGAGTCGTAACTTATTTTCTGAGGTTCAGCTTCAGCAGAATCACAAGGAGCTGCATCTTCCGCCCTACCTGTGCCGGTTTTTTTGCGGTTGCGTTTTCTCTTTGCTTTCCGTTCAGCCACACCTTTTGAATCCTGGTCCTTCAGATTACTATCATCTACCGTCGCCAAATAGTTGACCACTGCTTCTTGTGAGATAACACTTTCTACCGCAACAGCAGCTTCATCATCTTTAATTCCCGGAGAAATAGCTTTCAAGGCAGCTTTTTCTTCCTCCATGAGCCGTTGAAGAAATTGAGCTGCTCTCTCTTTTTCCTCACGTCTACGCTCTGCTCTCTTGATTTTTTCTTCCTTTTTTCGTTTACTGTTTTGCATTTTTTCAGATATTTTCGCCACTCTTTCTTTTGTATCTTCCTCTCTAGGTATTTTAATATCATTAGGTGGCTCAGATGCGCTCTTCTTCGACAAGCAAATTGCCGCTCGAACTATAAAACATTCCTTGAAAAGCGGAACGTCTTCAATTTCTTCTATGGTTAGATCTTCAATGTTAAACAATTCATTAGAACATCTTGTAGCTACTAGGGTACGTGCCTCTTCCTTGAAAAGGCCAGCCCAGACATCAAGACCTAGCGCTTCGCACTCTTCAGCCAGTTGAATCTCTGCCATGCTGGACGTACCTTCGCTTCCAAAAATGACAATAATAGACATGTCTGTCGCATTTTCGAGCTCTTTCACTCGTTCGTGTAGTCTTCTGATCGGATAGGTTCCAGATAGTTGTAAACAGTACAGCAGTTTAATCTCTTGGCAGACTGAGATGCGCACAGTAACTTCGTAGAGACCTTTCTTAAGCCTTACAACATCTACAACTCTTGTTATCCAACGGCTATTAATAAGAAACCCACAGGAGCTGCGCTCTGGGACGAAAAACACTTGTCCTGTCGGAAGTATGTACGATCCACAAAACTCATCGGGAAGGTCCATCAAAGAGCAACCAAGGACTACATCTTTTTCATTTGCAGCTGTCTTCGCTATGAGAAGACCCTTATCCAAAATATCCTTTGTGCTGTCACCATGTAGTTGAAGTCCATTAACAAAAGCTACACTCAAAGAATGTTCCTCTTTGTTCGCTTGCACTGTCTCCACATGTCCAACTCTCGCATCCAGTACCACATTCGATAAGCTCAACAGCTTCGGCACCGGCTCAAAACAAAAGCTAATCGCAGAAATTCTGACCAGAATGTTCTAGTCACTAGCTAATACGTTTTCTAGGCGGTTGTTCTTGTTTCAATTCCAGCAATATAATTGGAAAAAGTAAGCGAACATGGCCAGAATTCTGTGGAATGAACTTTCTTTGTCAAGAACAACAGAAATGCACCTAGCAAACAAAGCAGCCTAATAGAAAAATCAGATAGGATCGGTACAATTCTTACCATGAGGTTCTCTATAATTTCATTATTGGTCGCTGTTTTCTTCTCCTCATCTACTGCTATTGCATCCGCCGCCGCAACGTATTCGGCATCCTAGACAGAAAAACTGTGAAAGTCCGAGAAAAAACTAAAGTTTCCGTTGGAACTATAGGACTACAATCAAAAACTCACATCAATATCAACAGCTTCGGCACTACAGTATGACATTTTTTCGTCCATAGTATTCTCTTGTCTAACCTCATTCTTCACAGCATTTTCAGTAGTGGCTGCGGTTCTTCTCCTTTTACTTTTCTTCTTGCGTGGGCTTTCCCTTACCTGCAAATCGCCGAAGTATCTTCTACGATGTACTCTAACAATAAAAGGAAAAAATGAAGTCAAACCTTTTGATACAATACAACATCGAGCAGCGGACCTTCGGGGGTTTGTGGAATCGCAAAATACAGGTAAGACTTCAAAAAACAGTTAAAGAAGTATGACTGATAAGCCTTAGTGAATGTGACTACATTATCTGTTCTAAACGGATCTGAAAAACAGAAACAAGTGTTTACCCTCATAAATTCTTTAGAAAATCGATTAAATATCGAATAAACTGATTGGCTAAAACTCACCAGCAATCTGAAGTAATTTCCTACTCCAACGGGTTTTATCCCTAGTGATCAGATTTGAGGTGATCACCTGCACAACTTCATTCTGATGAACACGCGAGCCATAGAAACACAGAAATTCCACAAACAACACTGCCAGATCCCAAGGTTTCTCGAGTTTTCCAAATTTCTCTGTCTAAATAATAGCTGGTGAATAAAATTGAAATAGGTAGAGATGCAGTAGGGCAGCATGGTTTGGGCTAGTTGAAAAAAAAAAACGGAAATGGCTCTTTTAAGGCGAAGGAGATGAAAGAAGATACAAAATTCATGGCAGCGCATAAATATTAAGACAAAACTGCGACTCAAATTTCCACACTTTAGACATCTAGGGAACGCAGAATTGATATGCAAAACTCCACTGACAAATTATAA
Source organism: Necator americanus (assembly GCF_031761385.1). NCBI lineage: Eukaryota > Metazoa > Nematoda > Chromadorea > Rhabditida > Ancylostomatidae > Necator > Necator americanus. The sequence continues at coordinate 3,612,057 of NC_087373.1, forward strand.
ATCAAATGGTGTGTAACGCTGAGTTTAGTGCTTAAACCCTTGAACTGCTGTAAAGTACTTACTACTGTGACTAGATTGTTTTCGTACATGTCTCTTCTGTCGTAGTAATCATCAATCACATGTGAGACCTTCTTGTCGTATGCCATCATTGGACGCAACTACAAAAAGAACAGATTAATTAAATAGTCTTCATGGAGCAAATCCCACATAAAAAATAAATGTCGAAATAATGATGGAAGATAACTAGTATTTTCCCTACTGATGTCTCACCTCATGTAGACACGGCAACAATTTCTTCTGTTGTAGAAAATATAGCACCATTAGGTCAAATCCATAACTGGTCAGACCGCCCTGCCTCTTTTCGACTGAATAGATTCCACAGATCTTAATCCCATAACATTTTACATCAGAATTAATAATTGATGCAAGGTGAAGAACCCTTTTTCACCTGAGCCCATCTCCGGACTACTCTGCATAATTCCGGGTACTGCGGACGGAAATTAGCATATGTATCAAGTAAGCTTCCAAGTTTAAGTCCAGCTTCACGTCTCCATGTGATTCGTACAAGCACATTTGATATCGTGAGACGGATACACATAGGAGTTTCTGCTATGAATTGTACATCGGAGCCATTTAGAGTTCTCATCTCCTCTAAAAAAACCTGCATATGCTCTTCACAAAAAAATAAAAGCTAGAGGAAAGAGACTGCTTTTTTTTCGAGACTGAAGAGTGATTCTTACGCAACTCAACAAATCGCAAGTAGATGGTAAGTGGGTAAAAGCTATCTAACAGCTTGTGTGGACCAACAAAAATGTTTTCTTTGGACCACTTGAGCAAGATACCAAATATTTGTGAAAAGGTGCATGTGAATTTTGATCTACGAAGTCAAAGGCTATCAGCAACTTGGAATTACTAGCGCAATTCATCAATACACTTCAGTAAATGTTTAGATAGATAAGCAAAAAAGTTTTTAGCAACTTGTTTTTGATTTTGACGGACTATCTAATGGAATGGTAACCTGATAGGTGCCGAAATCAAAATAATTAACTATACTGGCACATGAACTCACTTTTAAACCATATTTTAGACTACTCGGAGCTGAATTAAGAAAGAGAAACCAACAATGCTGTAAAATCTCATCCTAGCCAAACTAAAAGTGAAAAGTTAGATTACTAGTTGCGTCATCCAGTAGCCTGGCCACATTCTTCATTGTTTCAACAGCATCACTACAGTCGACATCCGGAATATCGATAGTGATGTTCAGATCGCTAGCCTCAGTTGCGGTTTTTGCAACAGTAGAACCGTAAACGCGGATATGACCTAAAGAAAACCTCTTAGAATATATATTTGAAGACGAATGACAATTCATCACACTGTTTGCACTACCTTTCACTTGCATTTTCTCAAATACACATCGCTTCAATAGTTCTTCGACAACCGCCATCAATTCCAATCGTTGTTCCCAAACAGGACCTCTAATGCCATACTTAAATTGGAAATAATTAAATTATGTGCAGAGAGATGGAACAAATTATGTTGAGACACCAAAAAAGGAAAAAAATCGCATTACCTCCTCGTGAAGTAAATTAAAGATAGCTGAATTGATAGCTTCCAACTGATGGCAACCCAGTTGTGGTATTGTGTGCATAAGATTGCTTCTTTCTTGCATTCTCTGTCGACAATAAGATAAAAGCAGCACTAAGCTAAGCTTGCAACTATAATAGAGCAATACTGAGTAAATAAGAGAAACCCAGTAAATAAAGACTAGCTAAGGTAAACGCAGAGAGAACTCGACTCCGAAACAACAACGTAGGTATCACTGACTTCTTTCTTCTTCTATGCAGATTTTCTTGTTTAGGAGGGTTCTTTTTACAATTTTACACTTGCAAACTCGTAAAACAACATACCTGCTCATCAGAAAAATGTTGATTTTGTTCGAAATGAATTCGCACGTGTTGTATGCTTGAAATATGATAGTCGCACAGTCTACACCAGTACACAGCATTTGGAAAGCTCTCATCAACCTTAAAATCGAAGTCCTGAGAATTCACAGTTAAACGCTTATAGCTTGCAAGTTCCCACCTTGTCCATAACTTCGATGTAGTGTTTTTTCAGATAGTCAACTGAGCAGTTACTGACGGGATAACGGTCTCCTTGCCAAACTAGGAAACAAATCTTAGACAACGAAAAAAATCTGAAGCGACAAAGACACAAAGAAAGGCTGGAACATCAATTCTTTGCCTCATTTTACAGTACCAAGTTGCTCGCAGCGCTCCAGATTACTAGCGCACTCTTGAACAGCACTTCTGATAACGTATTCAGAACTCCTAGACGAGATCATAGCACACATCGACACACCATCCCGAAGATTCGTTCTTTTTAAGCGGATAAAGATTGCGCTGAACCGAGTTTGTTCGAGCAGAGACACCTAAACTTTCATGCAGTATCTTCTGTACCATTTAAGACATGAGATCAGCTCACCGAGTACTTTCCAAACACAACTGATTCGGTACCATCCATGTCAACGGGGAAGTTCTCGAATGAGTATTGTTTGGCATACTCGTTACTCTAAAATGCAAAAATCAACGAGAAAACAAACAGAAAAAACCGGCAGTGTAACGTGAAAATGTGAAAGTCTCAACAAGAGCATGAGAGTTAAAATATAGCGAGCCGTTCCGAAAAAAAATCCAAGCATGATACTTCGAAATGATCAGCATGTTTGAAAATGTAAACAGATAATACAACAAGTACAAATTGTTTTTAAAACTTTCAACAGTTTAGACGTTCATTAAGCTGTTTCAGGAATGATCGCACCTTCCTGATAACCTTGTTCGGTAAATCGAAGTTCTTTTCTCCGTATGAATATTGTTTTGATGAGGCATCTCAAACAACGTTTAAACTCTCTTTGAAAAAGAGTATTGACGAAGTCTTTATAAACCAAGAAATAGGTTTCCTCCTATTATACATTTCCATAGGGCACGATATAACAATCGCTGTGTATTATTGTACTGTCATATGAATGTGAATTTTCCTGTTTCGAGCTTTCTCACTCTTTCTTCCAATGCTCTCTGCTCCATATTAATCCACCAAGTGAACATATGCAAAGAACGTAGTTCACTAGTTACAAAATCTTATGAACGTACAAGATAACGAAAAAGGAAAAATACATACTCACTTCACTCAAGATTTAAAAAAAACTCCCTTTTTAGGGACAGACAATTTCAGGGACGATCTCCAATCGACCTTGAAATAAGGCGTTCACAAAAATGAAAAGAGAAATTGTCGATAATAGTTTTTCGTATTAATCGTCATTTAAAATAATGAAATCAGACTAAGACAACAATACAAGAAGAGAATTTACGCCGAACCAAAAGCCAATTCGAACCTCGTCTAATTCTGAATGTGGTGGTTGTGCGCATATTTGTGGATATGTCCGTATGTATGTTCGACCATACGTAGCTGCACCCACATTGTCGTAGATCCGTATGTGAGCAGTACCTATCGGCGTGATATGTTCCGCATAACGCGTTGTCATCTGATTGTTGTTCGGATAATCGCGTCGTTTTTGGTGATTATTCCTGAAGAAAACGATAATGATACTGTATAATTTTGCACCGTATTCTTTTCTGGTTCATGGTTTTCCAGTGTCGAACATCTAATCCTACGTATTCCATATTCCTGGGAATCACTGCGATCATATCACTACTAGAAACTACTGAGAATTATGGAAAAAAAAACCGATATTTGCATATACGAGAAGGAATGGTCTCACTTGCGCTTATACTGCTGACGATCCATAACATCGAACGAACCGGTCTTGGAGACAATGAGAGATAGCTAACGTCTCAAACTGCAGTCCTCAAAAACTCATTCAGCGCAAACCCTCTTCAATATCACCTAAAACACGAAGAACAATGAAAACTACTAAAAATTTGTGTAAGACTATAAGACGACCACCAATCATAGCCTTTAAGAGATATACTAAAAGACAGAACAGCATCCATACAATTTCCAAGAAGTGTGCGTATTTTTATTTGTATTGGATTACAGTGACGAACTTTAAATGATAAAAACGGGAACAGGACAACAACCACATCACGAGGAACTCGAATTTCAAATGCAGACGTGGCGTGGGTGAGCAGTGTAATTACGGGACGAATTACGGTGCATAATTCCAATAATTTGGGACCAATACAGTTAATAGGATTTCAATTTAGTGATCATCTCCACTGTCTTCCTCTTCTTCGTCCATATCATCAGCTCGAAGGCCACATGATCCATCGTTGATGTATCTCATTTCATCCTTGGCACGCTAAAACATGTAGTTTGAGTTCGACTCATTGAAAAAAGTAGTATGTCAAGAAAGTAGAAAGGGGTGGGAGGGTACAATTAGGATGCTCTCATTTCTGGAAGCTTTATCCTCCTTTTTACTCTTAGCAGCTTCACACTACATGTCATAGATCCTTCAAGACTAATGCTTAAAGGCATCACCCCACGAATCTGAGGTGGTGCAGATTTCAGGTGGAGTATTCGTGTACAGGATGGGAGACTACGGAGAGGGGGGTGATTCCGTCCATTTCTTGCTAGTTGCCGTACAAAACGGCCCGGAAGATGCGGCGCCGCACAAGACTGGCGCGCTCCAATCGAACCTCTTGTACAAAATGGTGCGCCAAAACGAATGAAGCCGTATCTTCCGGGCCGTTTTTTACGGCAATTAGCAAGAAATGGACGGAATCACCCCCCTCTCCGTAGTCTCCCATCCTGTATACGAATACTCCACCTGAAATCTGCACCTCCTCAGATTCGTGGGGTGATGCCTTTAACTTCCAGAACACCAACCCGAACACAGCTATTCACTTCCAGAAATAAAAGCGCGTTGAGCGCCTACACCTGATTACACTTTACCTAAGGGAAAAATATGATTGTCATTTTAGTTGCATGAAGTGCGTCCTTGCTTGACTCCGAGGTCAGACAGGGAAATTTTCGATGATTTCTGTAATTGGACTGAGGTTTTCGGTTCTTCTTGTCGCTAGTGTGCAGGAGTAAAATGTATTTGGGGGTGGGGAGAGGGCGGGGGCACTCAGTGGCGCCCTTGTTTCCCGACGCTCTAACTTACTTTTTTCTCTTAGTTACTTTAGTTTACATGTCATAGATCCTCTAAGACTAACGTTTAGGCCTTACGGCCGCGATTGATTTGATTATTTACTTCGAGAAATAAGGGCGCCACTGATCACCTCCCCCTTCCAAACTACATTTTACCCGTGTGCAGTAAAGAACACAGAACTCATATTCACATTTGTTTAGCATTAGAAAGCACGCGTTCAAAAGCACCTGACGTAATAACAGTGTAATTTTAAAGGTGAATTTTCTTACCCATAATTTCCAAGTCATATTCACACTCTCCCAGATTTTCGCGATGAAAACCATTCCAAATTGTTTCCAATTTGTATTTTGTATAGGTTGTTTTCCTCAGTGTAACTGATGTTCTCCAATTATTGACGATGTTTCATTTACATTTCCCTTTCATAATCTATTCTTCCTTTGTAGTGAAATCTTAAAAGTTGTTTAAATCTAGAACTGTGCATGTTTTGACTAAATGAGATAGAAAGTTGTCATTTCTCTCAGTAGGAACAGTCGGAATGAAATTATGTGAACTCAGCACAGATGACTTAATTGGATTGCATGCGCGCTGTTTCTCGTACGTTCTAGATTTGGGACACATTTAAAACTAGCACTAGTGGTGTTGAATCTACCGATAAATCGATGCAGTATGATTTTATTTCCGATTGTAGCGGAGAGGATCAAACTTCTAAGCATAGAAAAACCATGTCAAGAAATGAAATTTTCTTTCTGTATTCATTGAGATCTTGTAAAATTTGAATACTTAACTGTGTGTAGTATAGGTGGACTTAAATGTAGATTAAGCTTCGGATATCAAGTCGCTCGTAAAGGAATTCGAGCCGACCTGATTCATCCTCTTTTGATCAAGTGTGGCCAGCAGAGAGTGCTCCATTGAGGGGTAGACTTCATGTACCCACAGCGGATCGTCCCATTTTGTCGGAAGCGATGGTGCATGGAACGGATACATAAACGCCATTGATATCTGTACAATCAAGAAAATCCAAGGCAGTAGTTGAAAGGTCCACAGATACTCCAAACTTTTAAAAAGTGCTGCTTCTGTAGAGAATATTTCTTCTGTGGAGAGCATCAAAAGTATTTGGAATGATTGTAAAAGTGTAGTCTGTATTGCCTATTACAGTAAGGTCACCGTTGTAAGTGCTACTCTGACAAAAATTCGTAAACAAGAAGCCTATAACTGACAACATCTACGAGTTGAGGATTAGTTCTCGCTCCACACACTATCAAAGTAAATATGAAACTAACGAACAACGTTTAGCCAGGATGAGAGCTTAGAATTAATTTCTTTTATTACAATATAAAACTGGTACAACTTCATCGGCAATAAGTGAAGCGAAGCAATAAAAAATTGGATCACAATCGAAACAATTGTCAAAGTCTGACCGGGTTATACATACCTGTTAAAATAAGTGTAAACACGAGATATTCTTGGGAATATTGGTGCAAATTACAAAAAAGGAGTAGTTCATGCAGGAATGGCTGATAATGCGCCTCCGTAATCGGTAGGAGTTGCACCTTCCTTGATCAGTTTACCCACAATTGGGTACTTGTACTTGAAAGACGCTTCCCATTCGTTAGCGCTTTCCTACGAAAAAGTGTTAATATATATGTATATATATATATATATATAATTCTAGGAATTATGCAAAATGCTTATTTTACCTTTTGATCACTCGTCAAATCCTCGTGGTCATCCCATTCATCCCTCACATCTTTCACATCCATAGTGGCTAGAGGTCTGGTGGCATCCCTACCAGCTAATGCACCATATGGACCACCAGGTCCGTAAAATGTGCGTCCACGTGACACATCATAAATCTACAAGGCAATCAAGGAGAAATAAATTAATCTGCCATACAAAGATGACGAAATGCACACCGTTCCGTTAAGTGCAAACATTATGTGTTCATCTTGGACTCCGTCGTATTGTCGAAGTTCAGTGAGTGTCATGTCTTTTTTAGGAAGGGGAGGAACCTGAAATAAGTAACTACTTTTATGTTATTTACAACAACACATTGTACAATTAGAATGACTGAATAGAATCTAAGCTTCATCAGTGGAAGTTAGATGTTAATCCTTAGTTATAAATTAGAAATTTCCATTCTAAAAGAGCATCAGCTGCTTGTGAATAAACACAGAAGGAACAGTTAAAAAAAGTACTTTAAAAAGCCCTATTTCTGTGTATGAAGCTTCGAAACACAATCAAATAGATTCTCGAGTCTGCGAAACCTCGTTCGCAAAGCAAAATGAAATAATCATTCAGGCTCTCGCTACTCTCGGTGGCGATTTCCTTTTTAACAGGCATTGCTGATGAAATACTAACGACAATCACTACGGTAATGATGTTTGTGATCAATACTTATTAAAAATGGAACAGTTATCGTTAACGTGGGCTTCTGTCTACAACAGCGAAGGGATATAGTGACGTATAAAGTATTTCCCAATATCATGAGAATAAAACCTACAACATGAGGTTTTGGAGGCGTAACTTCAGGCTCTGCTTGTCTTCGAACCCATCTGAAGAAAAGAACGACCAGTAAGGCAACCAGCACCCAGTCAAGCGCTGTCACTTCAAAAACTGACGCGAAATCCATGAGTTCGGGTAAAGCTGGAAAAGCATTGTTTATTGGGGTCTCAAATAAATAAACTCCAGATGTTTACGAGGAAAAAAATGCCGACCAATTGGCCACTTGGTGCATAAAATCTATGGGCGTCAGATGAAACCACAGAAATAAGAAAAAGATGAAAAGAATCGTTCAAGTAAATTTTGTGAATCGTACGGAACTATAGAATAATAGTTCACAAAAACAAACATATCAGAGTAAAAAAAAGCTGTAAAGCAACTAATTGGAGCATAACAACTACTGTTCTAATTATTTAACACATAAAAGTGCCAAGGATGTGGGAGTTTCATAGGCACCCATCCCGTTCTTGTCCAACTACGTATTGTTCTTTAATAATTAGAGAAAATGAATAAAGTCTGTTGTTTTGGAGAAAATCACGACCCAGAATGCGAAGAAAGGATTTGTAGCAAACAAATGGAAAGTTTAATTTAAAAGTGGGATTTACTCAAACAGCGTGATAACAGAAACGCACAGAAGTGTGATACTATCGGCAACCAACAGCAAGTGCAGACAACATCGAAAAACAATGCAACACAGAACCTGATGTTATTGATTTATGTACCTAAAGAAGTGGCAAAAAAGGCGACAAAAGGCCTTGAGAGTGGTCGAAAAGAGCAAACTTAGGATCCACTGTCTGTGAGACAAACAGGAAGTTTCCAACTATGATTCTAAGAGACGATGCCAAGCGGCGAAACAGACGCAAAGTTCCTCTTTTACCACCAACCAGTTGATTTTAACATTCGACAGCAGGTGAGAATTATTTCAGCTATGGAGGCGAAATCTGCCCAAACAAAAGCGAAAAACAACCGAAGTTGTTGATTGTCAGCGGTGTCTGGCACCCGCGCAGTGAAGTTTAACTCAAAACATTTAAAAAAAAAACCCACAATACCAACCATATCGTTTGAAATTCTTATCTCATTCAACTGATTGCAGGAAGAAGGATGGAAATCAGGTAACTATTCAAATGTCACAGTTATATGAGTATTCTTGCATATATACACAGCCATTCACAGAATGCAGCTTAGCCAACAAAAAAGCAAATAATGAGTTCATTTTACATCACAACTCTAGTTTGTGAGTTTATAGATGTCTGGCTCAGAGTAACAAAATACTCTGCACCGAGGAAATCGAATCCACGTGTTATACAAGATGGCGAAGATGGTGAAGATAGACATGGCGAAGATTCCATTTACAGTACAAGGCAGATACAAACTTAAACCTTTCTTCTTCTCTTTATTTAGTTTTACATTTGGAAGCCATATTTCGTGAGATTGTTGCACGGTACTCGAATATGAAATAATGTAAATAGATCTTATGCATATGAATCTTCTCCCATGCCTCGTTCATGAATAATAGTGCGATGCGTTCATAATATTGCGATGCGCATTTGCAAATGGAACTGAGCTAATCCTGCGGATAATCAAAACAGAATGATTGTGATGCAGAAGTTCGTCTGATGAAAAGAAGAACATAAATACTTCTCTAGTACTTCTTGTAAGAGTCTATAATAGTCACTAAGGAGCTAAGATGAAGCAAAGTAAAAAATGTTGTGAGTTCTATGTACTGTTAACAAGAATGATGCGCTACACACTAGGCGAAGAAGAGAGCAAAACAAACGATGAAAAACTCCAAACAATCAGAAATGATGTTTGGAACTCTAAAAAGATCAAACTTACAACGTTGTCGCAATAAATATGGAACAACTTCCGAATCGAATTTTAAGAAATATTGTGTGCATCTACGGGCAAGAAGAAGGGTTCCGGGCAGTTTCAGCCGGCATTTGCTGGCTGCTCAATATGTATCATTCTTCGATTGGATAGGTGGGGAAGGATTCAAAGGTAATCCGTCTTATCTCGGATGGGATAAGGTGTAGTTGGGAAGGAGGAAGGGGCACTCACTCCTATTTCTGGAAGTAAGTAATTATATAAATCAGTCGGAGCGTTGGAACATAAGCGTTAGTCTTCGAGGATCTATGACATGTAAGTTAAAATTATCAAGAGAAATAAGGAAGTTAGAGCTCCTGCAAATAAAAGTGTGCCCCTCCCCCTTCCCCCAACTACACTTTCCATCTCGGATTTAATTCTTTAGGTGCTGAAGACATTGTCTGTTTCTCAGGAACATGGGTTATAGCTTTTTATTCAAATTCTGGCTCATGGAATACTGGATGTCGCATGCTTTAATGTCAATTTTTCAATTGCTCAGAATGAAGTCCTGTTCTTTTACGTCTTACTCTTCAAGGAGTTTCAGATCTGCCTTAAATAAAAGACTTCCCCTTGTTATTGTTGAGTCCCAGTTCACGCGTGTGTAACAGTTACGAAACACTTGTGATTAATCATTGTCGAATGCATCGTCAGCTCAGCGTCGTCAGCGCAGTGTTCCTTATATATGTTCCAGAACAGGTTGAAACTTATACACATCTCTTTTCCTTCATTTATCTCGCTAAGCTACCTTGAAGCTACCAGTCATCGTCGGGGAAATGTAGTTGGAGGGGGAGTGGCGCTCAACTGCACCCTTATTTCTGGAATGTCTATCTCCCTTTCTTCTCATAGAAACTTCAGCTTACATGTCATAGATCCTCGAAGACTAATGCTCAGGCCTCAGTTGCACGAATTAGTTATTTACTTTCAGAAATAAGAGCGCAGTTAAGTCCCCCCCCCCTCAGCTACATTTATCCCGTCATTTTCTGAGTGGTATTGTATATGTCAAGAAAAAAGTAGATTATAGTGTTCTACTGAAGATTACATTTTCGCATGAGTTGTAACTCGTTCGCACTCAAAACTTCCTTGCATTCTTGACTGCTCAGATCTGACGATACAGCTGTTTTCAATGTGGTGTGGCCATGAGCGTTTGATTTCCCCCAAAGTTCCGCAGATGAATATTTAAGAGTTCAAGACAATTTTGTTACTGACTACCTAATATGATCCGTGAAAAAAGCTTATTACACCCGGGATACCTTAAAATGTCAAACCAAGTGAGTATAGTTAAGGAGTATCTGGAACCATTCCACCGTCAAATTTTATGAAATTATCATATAAGTACGGTATCAATCGAACAAGTGCGATTTTTATGCTCCAGCTTCTATATTCCATTTCAATTTCGTATTTTCTTGCTTAACTAAGCTGGGTAACGGATCTAAGTGTTATACATGTTGTATTGCATTGTAAGTAAAAGTACTGCACTATATGTAGCTACCGAAAAGGGAGGAACCATGGATTATTAGTATTATTTGACCTCGGATTTATTCACCCTGTTCTCCCCGCATACCTTGGTCTACTCTCGTTATCAATAGCAGGTGGGAACTAGAAGCCCGATTCATTCTGTTAAGTCCTCTTTCAATACTTTTCTTTCTTATTGGAGGTACATTCTTCGCGCATCCGAGTTATTGATTGGAAGCTAGAATCTAGTGACTTCGCTGCTACACGCCTTTCGGTTCTGAAAATAATTAGAGCCGTAAACAGTTGCTCATTTCTTTCGGACATTTCTTTTAGATCACGTTCAGCGTGTTCATACAGTTCTAATATAAATGTAAAGTACAGTAACCTAATAGCTCTAGTATTCCTCAAGTTTTTAATCTCGTTCTTTGATTTTGACACAAGGTTTTCTGTTCGTGAACGAGGAATGACATCATGAAGTACAAATATAGGTGCAGCCAGCTGCAAAGGAGTTGTTCCGTTCACAGTCGAATGATTCATTGCATCTTTTTTTTTCAAAGATTAATTTCCTCGCCAATTTTTTTTTGTGGTGAGACTAAGGACGACATGTCTGGTCAACCAGTAACTTTTCGTATATGGTTTCACCTACTAATCAATATGCAGTGTTAGCACCTTCCATTTGATTGTTTTCCGAACGTCAGCGAGAGTGTCGACACTGCATGAATATTAAACAGAACGACACACTGTTGTTCGCATAGTACTCTTCATTCTCTTAGCATTTCAGGGAAGTCAAAACAAGTGTAACTATCGGCTGGTTCCATGTTAAAACTTCTACCACTTTCATTTGGTTTGTCTTAAAGCGAACTTTGAAATAAGTCAAAATAGTATGTAATGTTACGTGACTGCTCTATGGATAATCTTTATCCTTCCTAATCTGTCTCCATGTCAATAAGAATAGGAGAAAATGATTACTATGATGGAGTGTGGTGCCTAGATAACACACTAATGTTGAAATTGCATAGTCTTTTCATCTAGAGAGATTCCCTATTACAGCAGATTTGATCCTTCCGTGGTATTTTGTCGCTTCTGAACTGTTTCTGGATGCTCTGCACTTACGAGGGCATAACTCTGTTTGTTATGACATTATTTTCTTCCAGCCGCAAAGCATTTAGACAGTTTCACGCTAGATACGCACAGATCCACTTGGCTATGGCGTGAGACGCTTCAGTAGTTGCAATGTGGCTGTGATTCTGACGAAAACTATGCTAGGGACGGTATCATGGACAGTTTGCCTGTTCATGCATGAAAATCTGATTTTTTTCTTAAAATTCAGCCTTTGCGCCGTCGAAACTTCGGTCATCACCATAGTTACTGTCCAATTTCTTCTCGCTTTTTTTTGTTTCAGTACTTTTTGTCGTTTTAGTATGCGCAGTGCGTTCGAAAAAGCCTGGGCAATCCTAAGACTTCAATTCTATGTTATTTATTTAGCACTACAATGGATTTACCAGAAAACCACAGAGGTAAATTCGAATCTTTGTTCGTTTAGAGAAAGAAACAGAAATCCACTCAAATATTTTATTGTTATTTTCAATGTCCAGATTATTCGAGTACTCAACGGTACAGCAGAAATTCCTGATGGTAAAGTGAGGATGCTCTCGATTATGTGGAGGCATAAACTTGACCCGGATGAAATCGAGAAAAGGCAGGATTTCGTACTTGGTGGTGGACATTTTGAAAGCGTTGAGCTGCTTAATAATTCACACTGGGCGATGTACACTATCGAAAAGGTTCGCATTTCTTGAATTATTTTTTTAGGAAGAACATTCAACAGTATTCCTGTTTTTTTTAACCGAAATACAGATGAATACATATTTCATATACGCGTTTCAGGATTATGTCTTGTTTGTGCTGCTCCCTGAACCTATCTACAGTTACAACATCAGTGAATATCCGTTCATATTCGTACCAATGTTTGAAAGAGTAAGTTTTGTTATACGTCTCACATCTTTTTAAGAAGTGCATTAATTTTTTTACAGGCTTTGGCTGTGGCAGAGATAAAGCGCAGTGAATTCTTGAAGTTTGCTGATAAACTTGCTGCTCAACCTCAGCCAAAAACCGTACTATACACCAATACAGCTCGATGCGGTAGTACTTTACTGGGAAAAATGTTGCACAGGTCAGTACGTGAATCTGGCTAAACCTACCTATTTTCCACAGTATTTCTATGGGACCATGAGTTTTGAAATAGTAACAAAACGTCACCTTGCTGCAGTGTTAAGAACATGTTTGTGTATTTCTTTGATTTATCTGGGGGAAGGTTTATCACCTAAATATGACGTGAGTACGTATCCGTGTGTAGAAATGCAGTGGCGACACCGTGTAGCTGGGTTAAAACGAGCTGAAATTTGGTGTGCAGTTGGTAAGTGATACGGTTAAGCAGGCGATTGCGAGCGACTCGAACTGCAGAGATATGAATGGTGCTCGCGATGGTCAGTCGACCATCAGTTTCGCTGCGCCGCCTAGGGTCCAGCTACATAGGCTGCCGGCAGAGTTCAAAGCGGCACTGTCTGCAGCTTGGTGGTTATTGAATGCCCAACTGCTCAACTAGTCTCATGAGTTTTGGGAGAACGTTTCGTCCTCTCGGAGTGGGGCTTATTTGTTGAAGACGACTCCAAACCGTCCTCCTTGCACCTCCCAGTCATTTGAGTCCAGGCTTTTGGCTGGACCGACGTGCGGGATACAATATTGTCTTGAGTCAGTCCTAGCACAGCAGAAACAGGGAGTCCGTCCCCTGAATCCACTCGTGTCTCAGGGCAGTGACAATGTCACTTTTGGTTAGCCCTCTATCCGCCACTGTGGGACGCGCCACGTAGCTCGCGATTAACCATCTGAGATCCCTCTTAGAGGGAAATCTGTTAATATGTAGATGCTAGATACTACATACTAAGGTTGATCTCAATGTAGTTAAAATAATGTATAGACTTGAACAAGCCATGTATTGTTGCTGCGGTTGCGATTCGGGAACACGATAGTAACAAATGTGGGAAATGCTAATTGCAGTATATAGTCCACAACAATAGAACTCTCCATACTCTCAAAATTTGGCTAAACTAACTCTTTCGATCAACAAATTTCCTCCTAATAAATCAAAATTTCAGACCAGGCGTCTCTGTGTGTTACGGTGAGTTTCCGGCGTTGACGGTTCTTGCTGTTGCACTAGGAGAAGGATTTATGAACGAAAATGTGAGTTTCTAGATTTATATATATAGTTAAATGTCACCGAACGAGTCATATGAGAAACAGTCTTAGATGTCTAGATGTTTCAAATCTTTGTTCTCAGGACGAAAAATAGCAGTTGCGTTTCCATAGTATTTTTGATTCATTACTGTGCTAGCAGTCAACCTACTGCTGTTTGGACTTTTCTTAAAACTATCGCTTCAGGAAGTACGTGAACTACTGCATGCGACCATCACATGTCTAAGAGCTCACCTTCCTACTGGCGTTCTTTGCATCTTGAAAACTCAGTGCTTCGAAGCAAGGCTTGTACCACTGTGTGAAGGGGTGCCAAATCTCAAGCACATCTTCATGTTTCGGAAAAAAGCACTTCTGTCGGTGGAGAAAGCAGCGCGACGGTGAGAGTTACTTACTCAATTGAAGACCTGGTACTAATTTGTGACGAATTAAAATTGAAATCTGCATTTAGCGAATGTTTTGTCGAGTAATAACGATATGAACCTTAGTACAGTTGCGTAAAGGGCTGTGATAGAAGAGCGGTTGAGCTAGCTGGTGGGATCGAGGTGAGACTATCGGGAAATGCAGCAGTGAGTGGTGGTCTCAAGGATCCGCACTCGCTGTCCAACTCGATTCTAATGTACGCTACGCTCCGGCGTTTCGAACGCAGCCGCTTGCTTACGCAACTGCGCAGAGTTTCATGTCGTTTTGAAGCAAGTATATCGAGGCGATTGGAAGCGACGGTAGTTTATGTTCAGTCAGCTAAAATTGAGTTATTAGGTGTATGGGATGATTTTAAAAAATCGTTAGTTTTATATTGGGTGTCTGATTGTGTCACCTACATGGTATCATTTTTATAATCTACTCTCTACTGTCTCATGTCTACTACTGAGTAACTGCTCCATTCCATTCATTGTGAATGCAAGTTATCTAAATTTCTCAATTTTGCAGCCAAGAATTCCTTTACCTTCCACTGTTAGAGCTATACAACTATTCTCCGTTCCTTTCACAGTGTATCGGTAGTGCCATTGCTGCCGATGGAAGATGGATTCGACTACTTCATCCCCACAACATGAGAGTATGTTATTTTCACATATTGTTATCCCCGAGATAAAATTCTGCATTGAAGAACCGAATATGTGGTTCCAGGCTTTGGCAGCGATCATATTAGCTTCACCAATGTCAGACTATTTGAAAAACAAGGATATGTATTGTCATCCCATTGTGTGGTTCCATGAAGTCATCAATGACACAGAGAGGGTTTTGACTTCTTTGTTCAACGAGGTTGTTCTTGATGGATTTTTAATCTTTAGTAACCGTTACAGATCAGTGTGTGCGTACGGATTATGTGTCTTCTAGATCGGAATCCCCCTTTCATGCATACCTGAAGCTGTAGAGTGCAAGAAAACTGATTCACAAGAAGGATCGTTCCTTTCATCGCAGAAACTGACACATATTAAGGTAAGTAGTTCTGACGTTCGTCTTTTTTTTTTTGCAACGCACAACATTTAACATTCCCAATCGTGGATCACTTTCCAGACGGAACGATTATTTGTTTGCTTTAATAAGGGATAATATAGATATTTGAATAGAGAAGTGTGTTTTACTATTTTGTTGAGCGTTTTAGTTCGCTCCTATATCCAGCAGTGAACGAACGATGCTTGAGGACTATGCAAAGAAAATGAATGTACCAGCGGATGTTTTTGAAGTAGACTGAGTCGCTGGACCATAATCTTTAAACTTCTACATTTTGCATAAGTTATCTATGTGCAAGCACCCGAAGCATTCATATATTCTTACAGTTTTTATTGGTCTCGAGGTTACGATGTGTTATGTTATTGATCAGACTTGTCAGCATGTTTTATTCAAGAACTCATTTTGTTATATGTTGTATAAAGTGTAGAAGATACCAAAATGTTGAAAATTCATGTTGGAAGAAGTGCTCATTCTTTTCCAGTTTATCTGGCTAGGAATAAAGAAAACTGTTAGTGATATGGTCAGAAAATGTGGTCTTTGCTCAGGAGAATTTAAAATTCTTAAAATCTGGAACATTTGGCATTACGTTAAATTTTTCATAATCATAAAATTTCTCCAACAAATGTGAATATCGGTCAGCACTTTTCGTTAAAATACCTCATTTATTTCCTTGTAGTTATGTAGGAATCAGGGACAAATCAGGCGCCATCAATATTATGAGAATACGAGAAGCGCTGTTTATGTTTCAGTCCATCTTCTGTTTGCTTTTTACGTGAAAGATTAGTAGAAATTACTTCTGCTCACTTCATGAGAGACCATTGAGAGGATGTTCTGAAAGAAAAAAAGCTTTCTGTGCCGAAGTAGTTAGCGTTTGTGGATATGTCTTGGGTCAGAATGCTAACAAGGATAGCATAAAACTCCTTAGTGAAGTGACCGAAGATTTTAGCGATTTTGCAAATTTAGTCTACCAGAAAAGAGAAGAGTTGAGCGGCCAAGATGCAGGCAAATATTGCCGTCGTTTTTGTAGGCGCATGGTTGACCCTACCTTGGGCTAGCCCTCTGATACTCCATGAGTGAACACCTCACATAAGAAGCAGTGACATAAAGGGAAGTGCTGTGAAGGTGTAAAAATACGTGCTGTACGTCTGAGATTACCCTCACCGACCTCAACATCGGCTCCACTCCATCGCCTCAACCCCTTCTCCCTAATACTTTTACCGTCATATTTTGTGAAACTATTGTACAAAACCCAAATATGTAGCGATCTCAATAGATCTTTAGTAAATGAATATTATTCCAATATATATATAATATTATTCCTTCAGTACTCCTCTGTAAGAGTCTATAATTCACCAAGAAACTAAGATAAAGCGAAGGTAAAAGTGCCGTGAATCCTACGTGTGCGTAGCAAGACAAGTAATGGAGGCGCCACATACATAAGACCAAAAAGAGAAAGAGGAATAAACGAAAAGAGCACAGACAATCATAAATCGACTTTAGAACCCGAAAATGAACAAACTTACAGTCTCGTATCAGTAAATGGGACAAACATTCTGGACTGAATTTTAAGAGATATTGTGTGCATCCACGGGCAAGATGGATCGCTCCTGGCAGTTTCAGCCGAAATTTACTTGGTCCTCAACATGTGTAATTCCTCGGTTGGATTGGTGGAGAGATACAAAGGTAATGAGTCTTGTTGTATTGTCCCGGATATGATTCTCTAGATGGTGAAGGCACTCCTTATTCCTTGTTGAGGCGTTAATTTGTAATTAAATTTCTTGGTCTAGTTTGGATGGAATTCTGAATGTCGCGAATATTCAGCATTCAAGTTCAGATCAGCTCAAGATGGAGTCCTGTTCTTTTACGTTGTTCCCTTCGAGGAGTCATTAGTAAAAGGGATTCCTTTGTAATTGTTGGGTACCAGTTCACACAACACTTACGAACAGTTGGGTGTAACAGTTACGAAGCAATTGTGATTAATCGCTGCCGAATGCATCGTCAGCTCAGTGTCATCAGCGTAACATCCTTTATATATGTTTTAGGACAACTTATAACTTCCAAATAACTTTTTTTTTATTTATCTCGCTAAGCTGTTGTGATGTTGATGTTGTGCTAACATGGTCAGATGCCGATTCTTTCCAATTTCAGTTGGTCTAATAAATATAGTCACTTAAAATGAAATAAAATAAATATAGTCCTCTGTCATCTTCTGGAAAGTATTGTGCATGTTATGTAAGAGGTGAATCATATTGTTATATTAGAAATCCCATCACATATGTCCATCCTGTGAGTCGAATTTGGAACTCAAACATGAAACACAAACGGAATCATGGATTATTTGAATTATTTGAGGTATACGGTCGTGTATACAAGTTTGATTGCTATTACCGTTTTGCCAAACGCCATAACCTGAAAGGTCAACTGCCTGAAGGAAGCATGAAATTTTTGGCAACAACCAGCACTCTTTTGGGGTATGATTTATTCAGTCTGTCCTTCGAAATGTTTCGTTTGGGACCTCTGTCCATTACATATCTCGCTCTGTTGTTCTTTTCAATCACAGGTAGATTCTAAAAGACCGATTCGTTCTATTGTTGTTAACAATTCTTTTCTTCTTAGTGCTGCAGAGCTATTAACTGAAAACTACAATTTGGTGACTTCACATGTTAATTCGTTGACACCTGGCCGTTTCCATGACCATTAGCTATTTTCAGATCACCTGTAGCGTATTCATACAATTTTACCGTAGATATGTGCTTAGTTTTGCATCATTTTTTTTTGTTTTTCCTTATCTTATTTCCATTTAGATGCCGGGTTTTTCGTTCATGAACGTGAAATGACATCATGAAACAGAAATATTGGTGTAGACAGCTGCAAATGAGTTGTTCCGTGCAATTTCAAATGATTAATTGCACATTTTTTAAAATTAATTTCCTCGCTAGTTTTTTTTTTGTGGCGGGACTAAGGAGGACATGTCTGGTCAACCAGTAACTTTTCGTATATGATTTCACCTACTAATCAATATGCAGTGTCAGCACCTTCCATATGATTGTTTTCCAAACGCCAGCGATAGTGTCGGCATTGCATGGATATTAGACAGAACCGCATACTGTTGTTCGCATAGTACTCTTTGTTCTCTTCTTAGTATTCCAGGGTGGTCAAAAGAAATTTCTGCTGTTATATTTTTTCTTTTGTTTTGTCTCAGAATTTGTATTGTTTTTGTTGTATTTCGTGAATGTTGTCTTTGCCTTCGTTTTCTTTTTTTTTCACTGACCCCGCAGCACTTAGACGATTGCGTACAGACCCGACTTGGCCGTAGCGTTGAGCGCTGCAACGAAGCACATTGGTCGTAATGCGGCTGTCAGTCAGGCAAACAATAAGGTCCCATGCTTGTGATTGCTTTGTATTGTGGACCGTTAGCCTGGTCATGTATGAATATTTTGAGAATTTAAAAAGTCTCTTATTTAGTCACTGAATGTTCTGGCAGCACCGCGATTACGCACAATTTCGTTTCCTTCGTCTCAGTACTTTCTCTCTTTTCAGTATGCGCAGTGGGTTTGGAAAAGCCTGGGCAATCCTACGACTTCTACTCTATGTTATTTATTTAACACTACAATGGATTTATCAGAAAACCACAGAGGTAAATTCGAATCTTGGTTCGGAAAAAAGAAATAGGATTTCAGTCAAATCTTTTATTGTTATTTTTAATGTTCAGGTTGTTCGAGTAATCAACGGTACAGCAGAAATTCCTGATGGTAAAGTGAGGATGTTCCCCATTATCTGGAGGCATAAACTTGATCCAAATGAAACGGAAAAGAGGCAGGATTTCGTACTCGCTGCTGGACATTTTGAAAGCGTTGAGCTGCTTAATAATTCACACTGGGCGATGTACTCTATCGAAAGGGTTCGCGGTTGTTAAATCACTTCACACTCACTTTTCTCAGCGAGAACCTTCAACAGGTACTCCTGCTTTCACCAAAATACAGATCAATAAATATAGAGCGTTTCAGGATTATATCCTGTTTGTGCTGCTCCCTGAACCTATCTACAGTTACAACATCAGTGAATATCCGTTCATATTCGTACCAATGTTTGAAAGAGTAAGCTTTGTTATAGCTTTCACATCTTTTTAGGGAGAACATTAACTTTTTACAGGCTTTGGCTGTGGCAGAGATGAAGCGCAGAGAATTCTTGAAGTTTGCTGATAAACTTGAAGCTCAACCTCAGCCGAAAACCGTATTATACACTAATACAACTCGATGTGGTAGTACGTTGCTGGGAAAAATGCTGCACAGGTCATTATGCAAATCTGATGAAACTTACCTATTTTTCACAATATTTCTTACATCGCGCAGCAAGTTTTAGACAAGTAACAAAATATTACCCTATGTTACCTTATTTACATGTCCCTGGATTGTAGAGGTGGCGACGTGTTATACTTGGGTCAGCGTAAACGGACCTAAAGACCGGTGCAGTTGTGTATTCCAGTGCGCTTGAAACGGCCAGGTAGAACTATTGATCCCGATCGAGTTGGTGCCTTAGCTAACTGCACCCATTTCTGAAGTAAGAATGGAGTTAGCGATGGTTCCACCTCGATCGTAGTTTCAGGTCGTTTTGACCTAACTATATATGGAAAGTATGAAGAGAGAATGTGTAGAGAATACGGTTTTGTTAATGATTGGTAAGAAGGGCAGCGTCAGAAATCGAACCCTTCCCCTCTCGCACGAAATAGCAAAGATATCCCTCGTCTACCGCTTGGGCATTTGTTCTCCTGTGCCCAGTACACGAGAGATCACACATTTCCTGTTTCGTAGCGTGGATAGGCCTACATTCTCCGTTTTATTTTCTATCAAAACTCCCCCGACTTAATTTCTGCGCACAGATAATTTGTTTTTTTTTTTAATATAGAATGCTCGTATGGTGAAGTTCTCAATACCCATCTATAACGTATACTAATTGGAATCGACGCCCATTCGGAAATACAGAATGTTTGTTTCGTTCGAGGATCTATATAGGCGACTATGAACAGAGAATTTGCTTACTTTGTAGGTGCCTTTTTATCAACATCTTCCCTCGAAATCGCAATACCTTTTTTGAATTGTGCAAAATTATACCATATACACTAAAGGTGGTCGCAATATAGATTAAGCACGGTGTAAGTATGAGTGAACAAAGTACAGCGACTTAGAGCAGGAAAAGGTAGATGGGAAATGGCTATTGCAGTGTTCAACCAAAGCAGCACAACTCTTCATAAACGCAAAGTTTGGCCCAACCATTCCTTCCTATCAACAAAAGAGTTTTAAATAAATCAAGTTTCAGACCAGGCATTTCTGTGTGTTATGGTGAGTTTCCGGCGTTGACAATTCTTGCCATTGCACTCGGAGAAGGATTCATGAGTGAAGCTGTGAGTTCCTAGATTTATGCGTAGTGAGATCTCATAGATTGAGCCATATTAGGAACTGTGTTAGATGTGTAGATGTTTGCTTAGATCCTTGCTCTCAATAGGAAGTGTCAGCGCTAGTAATCAGTCTACAACTGCTCTCCCAAAAGTATCGCTTCAGGAAGTACGTGAATTACTGCATGCCACCATCACATGTCTAAGAGCTCACCTTCCTTCTGGGGTTCTTTGCATCCTGAAAACTCAATGCTTCGAAGCAAGACTTGTACCATTGTGTGAAGGGATACCGAATCTCAAGCACATCTTCATGTTTCGGAAGAAAGCACTTCTCTCAGTAGAGAAGGCGACTGGCCGGTGAGGCTCATTATTTTTTTCGAAGATCCAGTGCTGATTTAGGCAGCCAAATGATGGATACTTCTTAGGTATTGATGTGGTTGCTTAATTGATTTTATTTCTTTATATTGCGATCATTCATTTCTATTGATGCCAAGCGAAACCTATACTAAAGGATATTACCACTCTATCAGATATTTCGGTGCATTCTTGTACATATAAGAGCTGTCTACACATTGCACTAATTTGCCACTGATTGTAATTGACATCTACATTAAGCGAGCGCCTATGTAGGTGATTGAAGGCTACGGTAGTTTGTGCTCAGGCATCTAAAGTTGTATTACTATCTCTTTTACCTGTTTATTTAATGTTTGTTAGAACCGAAAGTTTTTTAAAATACCCTTGTGACCTAAAGTTCTCGATGTTTTAGCGAAAAATTCCTTTACCCTCTGCTGTTAGAGCTCTATAAGTTCTCTCCGTTTCTCTCACAATGTATCGGTAGTGCCATTGCTGTTGATGGAAGATGGGTTCGACTACTTCATCCCCCCAATATGAGAGTATGTTCCTTGCACATATTGTTATCCCCAGGATAAAATTCTATATTGAAGAACCGAATATATCGTTCCAGGCTTGGGCAGCGATTATGCTAGCCTCACCAATGTCAGACTATTTGAAAAACAAGGATATGTATTGTCATCCCATTGTGTGGTTCCATGAAGTCATCAATGACACAGAGAGGGTTTTGACTTCTTTGTTCAACGAGGTTGTTCTTGATGGATTTTTAATCTTTAGTAACCGTTACAGATCAGTGTGTGCTTACGGATTATGTGTCTTCTAGATCGGAATCCCCCTTTCATGCATACCTGAAGCTGTAGAGTGCAAGAAAACTGATTCACAAGAAGGATCGTTCCTTTCATCGCAGAAACTGACACATATTAAGGTAAGCAGTACCGATTTTCGCCTCTTTTCTAGAAGACACAACAATGAACGTTTGCTTTGCGATCGCGGATAAGTTCCCGAGCGGAACGACCCCTTCGCTTTAATAAAAAAAACAACAATAAAAAATAAAATAATAAAGATGCGTTTTTTTTCTATTATTTTACTTAGCATTTTAGTTAGCTCCGATAACAAGCAGTGAACGGGCGATGTTTGAGGACTATGCAAAGAAAATGAATGTGCCTGCGGATGTTTTTGAAGTAGACTGAGTCAGTGAACCCCAATCTTTAAATTTCTGCAATTCACAACAAAATTTCTTGAATGTGATGCATGAGCAAGTACTTATAGCCTGATATAGTCTCACAGTTCTCATTGGTCTCGTGATTAATGCGTGTTCTGTTGTTGATCAAACCTTCTGTAACTATTATTTATTTTATTGAGGAATTCACAATGTTATACGTTGTATAAAGTATAGAAGCCACCAAAAACATTGAAGATTTATGTTGGAAGAAGTGTTTGTGAACTATTCCGGTTTATCTGACTACGGATAAACAAAAATAACATCAGTGAGATTGTCAGGAAACATAATCTTCAGAAGAAATTCGCTGTGTTTTTTCTCATGTATTCTTGTTTGTATAGTATGCTTTATCCTCTGTGATCGATAAGATAACAGTGGATGGCGAATGGCAGTTTCGCACAAGATTCCTCCAAATAAGGAGACTCTCGCGATATTTCACATCTATGCTTGGAATCTGTGATTTATTAAGTTCAACTATATAGCAAGAAATGGAGTAAAACTATTGGTAAGAGCTTGTTATGGATAGAGTTAAGCATAAGCACTATTGTGATTTTTCCGTCATGATAGTGACTCCAGCAGGTGCGCATATCGCATGGGACGCATAGGCTGCAACGTTGCACTGTTTCTGTTTCACTGCACTCCCTAATTCTTTCTACCTAGACGTTCAGTGGAAATACTTCCGGCTACTTCATGAGGAACTACTGGGAGGATCTGCAGAAAGCCGGAAAAACTGTGCTGGAACAGATGTGTTCGTAGATATATCCCATTTCTGAATGTTAGCAATCGCCAACGATAGTATAAAACTCCTTAGCAAAGCGTGCGGAGATTTTGCCGTCCTCGATTGATTTTGCAAATTTAGTCCATCGAAAAAAGATGAGTTGAGCGGCCAAGTTGCAGGCAAATATTGTCGTCGTTCTTGCAGGCGCATGGTCGACCATGCTTTCGGCCAGTCCTCTGATGTCCCGTGAGTGAACGGCTCGCATAAGGAACAATAACATGAAGAGAAGAGCTGTAAAGGTGCAAGTGATCGCGCTATCAAAGAATCACTCGACTTGTTCATCGTACTCAGCAACACATGAGTCGGGATATGATCTTGACTGGAGCTGTCAGGTAAATTATTAAATATTTTTGCTGTTTTTATTGCCCATTTTTGAACTCTATACTTCTTTAGGATGGAGTATTCAGTGTGTAGAAGAAAAAACCATATATATTCGATCAGTCAGTAACCTTAGCTATATTTGAATTTTCATCCATTGATCACTGTGCGCTGTTACTATCAGATATGTGTCAGCAGAGAAGAGTGGGTGTTGAGCGAGTGTATGTCGACTCTTTCTTTCTGCCAATAGTTGTTCGTATTCTCTTCTTCCGAAACATTTCATGGAGCTTCGGTGCTTACGCTGAAAGTTTTCCGTTTTCTTTCTGATTTATCTAAAAATCAACTTTCGCATGAAACTAGATAGCACGCTACGTTGCAAAAGTGTACTATTGATTATTCGTGGCCTTCACATTTCGTTCTCTGTCAGTGAAAGTAAATAATAAATAATAAATGACGCAATGAGGCACCGTGTTAAAAAATAAACATAGTTTATTTTTTAACACGGTGCCTCATTGCGTCAAGTCTTGTCTGTAGTATAGAAAATAAAACTTCTTTAAATCTGCTTTAACTTAACTTCTTTAAATCTTTAATGAAGTGTCGCAGTCACCCTCAAAATCCTATATTCACTAGATCTTTTAATATTACCTGGTTTTATGTCTAGCTTTTCTTCTATTTTAAACATTTCCTTAACAGATACGCTTTCTGTCTTAATTTTTAGTATGATGCGGATGAAAGTGCTTAACGTGATTAGCGCGCACGAGCTGTTTTGCTTTGCTTCTGTATGTTTTATCGGGGAGGAATGGTGGGAAAGTTTAGATAATCAGTAGTGGGAGGTCGCAAATACAAAGTATAAAGGTTCAAATTGGATTTTAACTCGACTCATTGTTTCTTTTTCTCAACAGACATTTCCTTGTCGGGTGCTTCTGCTGTGTTTTGTCTCTTTCCCATATTTCTTTCTCGTTGTCATTCCATCATATTTGCCAGGTGCCAGTTCTTGACGTAATTTAAAGTTTCTTTTGTCAAAATTCTTCCTGAGTAATTTAGTTGCGCACAACTTCGATTCACTTCGTTCGCAGTTATTCTTGTTGTGTTTTCAGTATGCACAGTGCGTTTGAAAAAGCTCGGATAGTCTTGCGGCTTTTCCTTTACGCTATTTATTTAACACTACAGTGGGTTTGTCAGAAGATAACTGAGGTGAGTTCATATGTCTATTTGTTGGGAAAAATCCACTTCAGTATTAGTGTAGGCTTTAGTACTAGGCTATAAGTGCTAATGTTTAGGGTATTCGAATATTTAATGACACTGCAGAAATCCCTGATGGTCAAGTGAGGATGCTTTCGATTGTTTGGAGATACAAAATCGATCCAGAAGAAATCGCTAAGAGACAGGACTTCGTTCTTGCCTCTGGACATTTCGAAAGCGCTGATCTGCTAAACAATTCACACTGGAGCATCTACGCTATCGAAAGGGTTTGTAATTATTATATTGTTCTCAAACGTGGTGGCGTATAACAGCTTTGACTGCTCTTCTAAATTAACACCTTTCAGGACTATGTGTTGTTTGTGCTGCTCCCCGAACCGGTTTTTAGCTACAACATCAGTGAATTCCCTTTTATTTTTGTACCACTGTTTGAAAGGGTTAGCCCTGCTTCATGTTCCATATCTATTCAGGGAGTTTAATTGTATTTTATAGGCTCTTGTTGCGGCAGAGATGAAGCGAAGCGAATTCTTGAAGTTTGCTGAGAAACTTGCCGCTCAACCTCAGCCGAAAACCGTATTATACACCAACACAGCTCGATGCGGTAGCACGTTACTAGGAAGAATGTTGCACAGGTCTTGTACAAATAATAAGAGTAACCTATTTTCTAACTACTTTGTTTCCACCGCAGGCTGTGAGTGATCAAAAATTTAATGAAGTGAAAATAATAAAAACCTGGGATAAGATCCTCTCTTATCAATTCAAACTTCCTCGTCTTTCCGCTCTCGTCTGCCCCCTCTCCTTTTTCAAGTCTTTAGCAAATAAATAGCCGTAGATGTTAATAATAGCAAGCAAACCACAAACAACAACTAATCCAGAAACGCCCGGATGTTATCCACTTCCAGTTGTCTGACATTAATGGCATAAGATGTGTCTTACAGTACTTGACATTTTTCTGAGAAAAATTCCCGTTTCATAATGGAGGTAAGGAATTTCCGTCGCCGGCCCATTCCCAGTGACATTCGTAGCAAGGCTTGGTCGCGCATGTGCATGGTGTTGTTTTTCGGGGAGTGTGGTTGGGTGTTAGATAGGGTCGGTTTTCTGAAGACCTCTAAGTGAGTAAAGTTTCAGACCGGGTTTTTCTGTTTGTTATGCCGAGCATCCAGCGTTGACAACACTTACCATTGCACTCGGAGAAGGATTTATGAGCGAAACAGTGAGTTTTGAGATCTAGTCGCGGTGTACTCATGAATCATGCGGCAGATAGTTATATCGGGGTCAAAACAACATGAAGCACGGTGCAGTTGCGTAAGCGGCCGCGCTCGAAGCGGCGCTTACGCGACAGGATTAATGTTTCTGTGTAGTTATGTGTAAGTGTGCTTCCCTTAAATCCATTCTATAGTCCATGCATCGCCTACATTTTTGAGATATTTCTGAAGATTGCTGCGTTTGTAATAGGTCGATTACCGTTTGAGATAGTTTTTAAAATACTTTTTCTCAGGAAGTACGTGAACTACTGCACGCCGCCATCACATGTCTAAGAGCTCATCTTCCGACTGGTGTTCTTTGCGTCCTGAAAACTCAGTCTTTCGAAGCAAGGCTCGTACCCTTATGCGAAGGGATACCGAACCTCAAGCACATCTTCATGTTTCGGAAGAAAGCACTTCTGTCTGTGGAGAAAGTACTGCGACGGTGAGACTCATTAGTTGACTTACTTGACTTGATCGCCGGGCGGGTGTTATGGTCCAGCGCTGCTATTCGCTTCTTCGCCGTGGTGTGTCGTCCTTAGGCATATCCGAGCCCATTATGTTCGAGCTTCAGCTAGAGCTCGCATAGAATTCATCCATATGTCTCTCTTATTCGTAAACTATTGCGCTAGACTCATTACTTAGTTTCGTTTACAGGTCTGTCATTTAGCATTTAATGAGTCATTTAATGAGAGACCTACTTGACATGACGGTCTGAATTCCTTTGGTTTCCTTACACTGTATTCATTTACTCATTTTACTTGATAGTGCTTAATCCCAGATGAGAAACGTGCTCTAAAATCCTACAATGTATAGTTGGGTCAAAACGATATGAAGCACGGAGAGTTGCGTAGGCTGCGCTCGAAGCGGCGCGGTAGAGGTCGGGATCGTGTAAGGATCCTCACTACCGCCACCCATCTCTGCAGTTCGCCAGCACCGCATCGAGTGCAGCCGCTTACGCAACTGTCCGTGCTTCACGTCGTTTTGACCCGACAATACACTGTAACTAGCATCGCGAACGTGAAAACTTCTAGGTATTCAAGGATAGAAAGGCAAACACGGACCTAAAGAACTGCAGTTACGCATTATTTGTCCGATGATATCAGCAATACTCAAGAGTTCAAGTACAGAATTTCAAAAATTTGCATATTTCGTGAAATTATGATGTTAATGGATTGATCGCGTGCGAGTTCTAACCGAAGAATGAGCAGGTTGAGCAGAGTCATATCCGAGGACGACACACGACGTGAAGATGTGAACAAGAGCATTAGAAAGTAATACTACAATATTAACCAGTTGATTAAGAGATCAGACTAATTTTGCATGGTCTGAAAAAAGTTTTTTTTTTTTGTAGCAGATTCTCCTGATTCATTCTCAAGCTAGTGGGATGCTTTTTCGTTCCACTTAATACATCACTCGTATTTTCAATGTTTTCTGCATCTTCTCAACCCAATTTTCTTCTCATCAGTCATCTGCACTCATTCTTCTCTCACCTATCTCGAGTCCTCTCACTAGAAAACTGTTCCTTGTGGGATTTTGAAGTGTATGAATGCGCCAATAAACACCAAGTTGATCGATATTCCAGAGAGGAATTTCTATACCATCTGCTGTTAGAACTTTACAACTATTCCCCATTTTTGTCACAATGTTTTGGAAGTCTCACCTCTGGCGAGGGAAAATGGATTCGACTACTTCATCCTCACAATCCCAGAGTGAGTTCCTTCATATCGCTCGGTATTCCTCGGATTTAACCTCTTGATTAACATATTTGTTTCCAGGCTTTAGCAGCTATAATATTAGCCTCACCGATGTCAGAATACTTGAAGAACAAGGATATGTATTGTCATCCTATTGTGTGGTTTCATGAAGTCATAGGGGATACAGAAAAAGTTTTGACTTCTCTGTTTAACGAGGTCGTTTTTGCTTTGAAAAGCATGGTCGCTGAGTGAATGTTTGTAGAATCATGTATTTTAGATCGGAATCCCTCTTTCTTGCATTCCCGATGCTGTAGAATGCAAGAAGATTGACTCACAAGGCGGTTCATTCCTTTCTTCACAAAATCTAACGCATATCAAGGTGAGCAGTGCTAGAATGCGCCGAATTTCTAACAACACTTCGCGTTTTACATTTTGCCTTTATTTAGTGACTACAGAACAGTTCCTGAGCAAAACAATGTAAAACTTATTTTGAAAAGCAATGTAGAACTTATTTTGAAAGTAGCTAGTAGAATAAAGTAGTGTATTCCACTATTTTATTGTGCATTCTAGTTCGCTCCAATATCCAATAGTGATTGGACAATGCTTGAAGACTATGCAAAGAAAATGAACGTGCCTGAAGAAGTGTTTGAAGTCGATTGATTAAAATTCCATTGGAGATCTAATTTTGAATTCTCACCATCTGTGTAAATTATGCCTAAAGGGCCATAGTCCTGATTCAGATTGTCATACATTTGTTGCTTTCGCATTGTTATGTTGTCATATGTTGTGTGATCACAGTCTTTGTACGCTTACTTTCTTTAAAAGCTCACGATGATATAAGTATAAAGATTAGAAATATTTCCGGTGTAGACCGTATTTCTGATATGTAGCGGTGTAAATTCAAGAGAAATTAGAACCTAGCCCCTGATTTCTTTGTTTAACCCATTGACGACAGTGCACGTTTTTGCTGTCTGGCACGTGGGACAGGCACGTTTTAAGGCATCGTGCAGCCGCGGCTCAATGTTGAGCCGCGTGGTCCCACGGTTACCACTTTTTTCCTGTGTACAAATTTTTGCCTTTTTACATAATTTATCTTGTATTTGTTGCTAATCGCGTTGTTATAGGACTTTTTTTTTAGCTTCATTTATCTTCTTATACACAGTTAAGTGAGTTTTAGCAGCCAAAGATGGACGAATCTGAGTTAGACGATTTAGAGAACAATTTTAAAAGACTACTCGATGAATCTGTTGAAGAAACTACAGAAAATGGTTCTACCTTCAAAGATGTTAGTGCTGCTTGCGGATAAGGAGTAAGATTCGAGAATTAATGAGAGATTGTCGGCGTCAGATAGTGAGAGGGAACAGACGAATGGTTAAGCGACGCAGAAACTCATGATGACCAGAAATTTTCGCATCAATTTGGTCCAAATGATCAGTCGCGTAGCTGTCGCAAACCAATCGTTTTTTGAGAGCTATATTTGGGCAAGGAATTGTTGCCAGTAACTGACGAAGGTGCCAGAATAAGACCAGAACACCAGAAGAGCCCAAAACCGTGTTGTTGTATAAAAAGGGAGATCCACATGACATCAGCAACTATCGTCCAATCTGCCTACTGTCCGTCATCTACAATCTCTTTACAAGAGTGATCCTTAATAGGATTGAAAAAGTCCTGGTTGAAGGGCAGCCATGGGTGCAAGCAGGGTTTCGAAAAGGATTCAGCACGATTGACCACATTCACACTGTTTCGGAATTCATCGAGGTATCACGAGAGTACAAGATGCCGCTCTGTCTCACCTTCATCGACTTGAAGAAGGCCTTCGACTCAGTCGAGACGGAAGCGGTCGTGGAAGCATTGGACAACCAAGGCGTCCCTACTCAGTATATTAAGGTACTTCGAGAGTTGTACAGTAACTTCACGACCGGAATTTCGCCATTCTACAAGAACATCATCATTGACGTGAAGAGGAGGGTCTGACAGGGTGATACAATTTCACCCAAAATATTCACAGCCACCCTCGAGAACGCAATGCGAAAGTTGGAATGGGACGACATGGGAGTGAAGGTTGATGGTCGGCAGCTACACCATTTGCGCTTTGCTGATGACATCGTACTGATAACACCTAGCATCAGCCAAGCGGAACGAATGCTGACCGAATTCGACGAAACATGTGGATGCATCGACCTTCAGCTGAATCTACAAAAGACGATGTTCATGCGGAACAGATGGGTCTCGGATGCCCCCTTCACGCTCAACGGAACGAACATATCCGAATGCACCAACTACGTTTATCTGGGTCGGGAACTGAACATGATGAACGACCTGACCCCTGAGCTGGGCAGAAGGAGACGAGCGGCTTGGGAAGCGTACAAAAGCATCGAGGATGTAGTGAAGAAGACCAGGAACACCCGGCTCCGTGCTCACCTCTTCAACACCACCGTAATTCCTGCTTTGACCTAGGCTTCGGAAACCTGGGCATTTCGCAAGCAGGAAGAAAACGCGGTGAGCGTCATTGAACGCGCAATTGAGAGAGTGATGCTAGGAGTATCCCGTTTCACGCAATTGAGGCACGGGATTCGAAGTTCTCTCCTACGTCAGCGATCGAAGGTTAGAGACGCCGCCGCGTTTGCCAAGGAAAGTAAAATAAGGTGGGCCGGACACGTGATGCGCTTTGATGACAACCGTTGGACCAGAGCCGTGAGCGGCTCGGTTCCCCGCGATATTAAGCGCACTACCGATGGTCAGATTTCTTCACGAAGTCCTTCAGAGAAAATATGATGCTCTTCGTGTCCCACGCGAAAGGAGGAACCACTGGGCTACCCTGGCACGCGATTGGGAAAAATGGAAGAATTACTGGCGCCAGCTCGACCAGTTCGAAGATCAGCGGGAGTCAAGGTGATCGAGGTGATCAACTGTCGAAGAAACGAGTAAACATAGCAAGGAAAAGGATCCTAAATTTGATGACACTTATGTCGCTGAGATCAAAAACTTCATTGGATTGTTTGTAGTGAATGAAAAAGCCAATTTTGCATTGGATGTTTTTAAAGATTGCACAAAAAGTGTGATTTGCAACTAACCGTTGAATTTGTTTGTTGTTTTCAGTAGATAGAAACCTTTTTCCATGCCCATGTTGTGTGCGATAGTATTCGAAGATAATAAACTAATTAAGTACAAAAACTTTTAAAAAATTGGGAAGTAACGGAAAATGACCGTTGGAAACCGTGCGGTTCAACGTTGAGTTGCGCTGCCGTCAAAGGGTTAATTTTTTGCGCTCTGAGTGTGGTTCGAATGATGTTTGATTAAAGTAATATATGATATATACTTAAAGGTAGCATACCACAAACCTGAGGTGGTGCGGATTTCAGGTGGAGTATTCGTATACGGGATAGTAGATTATGGAGAGGGGTGTGGTTCCATCCATCTCTTCCTAATTGTCGTAAAAAACGGCCCAGAAGATGCGGCGCCTCACAGGGCCGGCGCGCTCCAATCGAATTCCTTGTAGGAAATAGTGCGCCGGAACGCCCAGAGCCGTATCTTCTAGGCCCTTTTCTATGGCAATTAGGAAGAAATGAACGGAATCACCCTCCTCCCTATAATCTACAACCCCGTATACGAATACTCCACCGGAAATCCGTACCACTGCAGATTCGTGGGGTGATGCCTTTAAAATACCAATTGAATTAACAAACTAGTAAGTTGGTAACTGATCTGATCCGGTAGGATTTTTGGCATGGTTACTACCCTTTACTTTGATACGACCAAATAATCATAATATTGACCACTTTTTGAGGAACTGCCTCTAAAATGAGAAAGAAAAAAAGAAAAAAGACAAAGAAGGAAACCGAACAAGCAGAATGTGGAAATTTGACTTGTTCAGACTCCAATTCCATAGGAATCAGACTCCTTAAGGTACTACTAAGGTGAGTAAAGAGAAGGCACTTTAAGGATACAAAGTAAAGGGGAAGAAATGACCAGGAAGGTACAGAAGGATAGAGTTAGAGAATATTAGTAATGGATTTTTTGAGTTATTGCAGTTCACAGGTTCTTTGACTTGATGTGGAAAATGCGACGGAAGAAGTCCCATACAATAATGGCACCACCACGCACAAGGACTACTTCGTCGCTACGACACGTCGGCGCGCAAAACTGGTGCCTAAGCGTTATTGTGGACTCGTACTGTCGTAGCGTGGAAATCGTTGCTCTGGCTTGATTGTTCGTTGCTTTCTTGTCTTTTCTGATCAGTCTAATATTCTCTTTACTTTGAAATATTATACTCGCTTCATGCTCGTAAGTAGACTCGAAGTACTAGTTGGATTGAGACCTCTCCTTTCTTCCTTTTTAATTTTGTTGTATATCTTCGTTAGAATACTCTTTTTAGATCTTGCGCCCTTTTATAACATGGCCGATGAAGAGCTTGCCAGTTACAGACTACAATTTCAACAGGTACGTGAAGATTATGCACTTTGTTTTGTGAATTCTTGCTTCTAATTCTCATTGTTTTGGTGCTTGATCTTTTTTTCGTTGATTTCAGACATTTGCATAATTTATCAAAAAAGTTGGTGCTTTCACACAGTTACAGTCACTTTCATGTTTAGGTAGAAGCCGCTCTACTTGGTGATCCTGACAATGAGGAGTTGCAGAAGCTGAAAGCTGATCTTGAAGAAGTCATTGCTCTTCAGGTGAGTGATTCTTTTTTTTTTTCGTTTCTTGCTTCAATTTTTCTTCTGAAGTGCGATCAGCTGTGTTTTTACTGCTCATCGTAAAGTGACTTCGTCTCAGGAAGAATTGGCGAGCAGTTCGGCATCGGGTTCCGCAAACGGCTCTGCTCCAGTTGCACCGCATCCAGCGAAGAAATATGAGGTGATTCTCTCAGTATGATTCTCACCAGTATTTACTTGTCTCTCGAGTATTATTCTTTTTTTTTTTTTTTGCAATCCGTGCATGCCCATAAGGGAGATTCTGCCGTACGGGTTTCCTGAAAGCTTATTATTATTTTTATTATTATTTTCTAAGCATATTCATTCATATTGATTATAGGTCGGCGATCGTGTTATGGCACCTCTTCCTAACGGTAATCGAGCAGTAGCCGTGGTTGATTCTCTGACAGCTGCTGGAGTTGCTGTTATTTTTATCAGTAAGTGATTTTCGAAGAGAGAAAATCTGCACAAATACTACACTGGAAGTTACACTTCGGAATGGGCTTCCTGAATTTAACCTTTCCATTTTCTTTTTGTTTCTTTGAAGTCTTCATTTTTTACATAGTTTCGGAAACTTTCCTAGCAAATGTAGGTTGAGTCTTAATGTTTGGAAAGTGGATTGTTTGTCAGTGTTGAAAAAGGTGGTTCTTGCACTTTTTTACTACTGCTTTCGTAAGCTATAGGAAAAGCTGTCTTTTTTTTCGGTATACTGTTTACAAAATGACTTCACGTATTTGCTGTTATTAATCTACCGTATATATGTTTTTGAAATGTGTACGCAGCAAGTTATAGGTACAATAATACCAAATCTCTTATTGTTTGCGTTTTTATACATATGATCCTATTATTCCCTTGATGTTACCCTCTTTGTCACATAAGGCGAAATAAAAGCTATAATTCAAAAAGTTTTCTAAAAGTCCAGAGCTTCTGCATGCACATTTGAGCTGGGATATTAATGAGGTCAAGATGTTTAAACTACAATGTTCTTTCTATTGTCATATTCCTTGCAGGTAGCGGCCAGAAAACAATCGTGGATCCTTCTGATCTTACTGATGCACCTGACTCTCATAAGAAGAACTACGTTTTCGACTCAGGACGTACTGGTCTCTCAAAAACTGCATCAAATAAGAAAGAGTGGCTGGTAAGATAATTCATTGCAACTTAGTGCATGTTTTATTCGAACTCTCTTATTTTTTCAGGCGGAACGTGAAAGGAGACGTATGCGTGCACAGAAGAAGGAGATGAAGCGCAAAGAATTGGATTTGGCGAAGGAAAGCGAGAAAAGTAACTGGCTGAAATTCAATAATAAGGCAGTCACCAAGGGTATTAAGGTACGCATACTTTGTGGTGCTTCTGATCTCTTATATGGTGTACTATTCTTCACTACTTTAGTAAATTTTACTATTATTGAATTTATCCTTTAGTTATAATGTTGTTTTCGTCTTTTTAGTTGGATTTACTTCTCTTTTTTTATGTCGGGGACTTTCTTCTCATCAAATTTACAGAGGAATAATTTCTTCTATTTGGTGTTAGAATTTGGGAGGTTAGACAATACTTTTCGTATCGTGGGGCTTTCCGTATGAAAACCATCAACTTACCGCGAATTTGTTGTGTTTCCATCACTTTTGTGCAATTACGATACAGTTGTTACAGAGTACTTTTGCTATTGTACAAAATAGATGTTATGTTTGTGCTCGGTAGGTCAACAATTCTCATTGACAAGGTTCGAGAAGATTCTGAGAAGTCCCTTAACTGCAATTTGATCTAACCAGCACATTACTAATTAGATAAGATTAAGAACATACATTAATTCTCAACTTTTTTTCGGAAGTGCTGGAACTGCAGAACTCGTAGAAAATTTCGAATTGTTTTATTGTAGTAAATCAATGCGAATGTTATTTAAATTTTGAATTGTCATTCAAAGTTGTCTCAGGTATCTAAATTTGCTAACGAACTCATTCTCTTTTTTCCAGGGAATGAAGCGAGTGATTGCGACTGGATCTGCACAGGATGGCCCTGCTGGTGGTGAGTGTTTTGATTCTGTTTCCTGCATACAATTGAGCTCATTATTTCGCTCTTGTTTATTAGATATAACTTGCTTAGAAGTCTTTCTTTTCTTCTCTTGCATTCAATTCCTTCTACTTTTGTTCTTCGTAGCTGAAAACTCTCAACGGAAACCTTTTTGTTTATCTTAAATGTCTGCAAAGCTAAGACCTTGGTATCTGTCTGCTATACTTTATTTCCTGTATTACTTTCTCTTCATAAGTTTATACTTCAGGAATGAAATCGCAGACTTTGGTTTCTTCTCGAGCCAATCAGTTCGCATTTAAATCCGCTCGCGGTTCAATGGACTCACTTTTTTGAAACATTTTATTCTACTTGTTGTGTTTTTGATCGTTTACCTCATATTCATCATTTTCAAACAATTTGTTTCTCTTGTTAGAGACAATAACTTCGTTGTAAAAAGCAGTAGCTCTTATTTGTTTTTCTCATCATCGTTGTAGTGCGCGGATGATTATTATTGCGTAAAAGCAACATGTTCGCCTATTTAAACTTTTGTATGGTAATAAATCTTATAGATCTAGCTTATGTTCTGCGTACGCAGAGGCTCACGAAGATTTCAAGGGTTAATGAACAGTCCGTAAACAGCAATTAAATGCTTTTCAAAGCATTATTTTACGAAAATTAAAGCCAAAATATCAAGGCGAGTTTTAATTAGAAACAGTTGCAATATTCTGAACATTCTTCAAGTTCGAACCTAAGTGGTTACGTGGCGTCCAACGCAAGCAGGTACACACTCCTGGACGTAATCCTCAACTTCTGGCTCATATTGAATTTCCAGCTTACCATAATCAAGCGGAACGGAGTAGAAACATGGATAGGAGAAAGTGATGCTTAGGAAAGTCCGTAAATCCGCACTGGATAGGATTTAGAACTCCAGCTTCCGCTTTAGGGATTTAGAATGATCATAAAACTTGTGGATGGAGTCCACATTTGTAATCAAAATAGGCAACTCTCTGAAATGTACATGTTTTTCTAACGGAATCGAAATTTCAATTATAAACGTAATTTCGTTGTCAGGTAACATCTGATTTGTTATTCATCCGTTAATTACGGTAGGCGGCGGCACGGCGGCCCTATTACCTGCTGCTTCGTCTCGGGCATTATCAAGTATCAGCTGACTACGGTATATATGCAATATTTTTCTTTGGTTTGCGGTTGTTTCAGTGAGAAAATCAAGGCTAAAGTATGTTTAGCTTGTCCTCCGCAGAGTTTTGGTCTCTAGAACATTTCTCGGAGTTCTTTTTTTTCTGGCTACGATTCTAATTTTTCGTTAATTCTTAGAAAAACATATTGCTTATTCAATTTTCGTGGCTAAGAGGGCAGTATTTCGGACTAATAGCAGTATATCCATTTTTTCCTCATGTTTTAAGCAAATAACGGAAAAGGGTCGAAAAGTGAGCATGAGAAACGAGATCACAGTGATCTACAGTACATCTTATTGCTTTTCAAATAATATGTGATTTTTTTAAAAGAAAAATTAAGAAACAGTAGCGGAAATGGAATTGCCGAACACAAAATTTAGATTTATTTTGTGGTTTTCGCGGAAAAAGGTTTGTGATTTCACATGTCTTAGTGATTTGTGGAATTTCCTTCCAATATTTGACTAAATATTTTACTATTATTTTATAATACTATACGTACTTTCTATCACAGGTAAATGATCGCCGATACATTTACAGTGAAGGATCGCTTCACGATTCAACGTCAAATCAATCCACAATACGGTAGGATATTGTGTAGTCAGTGTAAAAAAAAATTTTTCTTCATAATGAACGTTTTAGACGAGTCGAGTGATGCGGAACGACGTTCGGAACCAAAACGTTGGCATAAACAACCTACCATAGTCGCGAAGCGAAACGCTCGAGAACGAACACGTGTCCATACGGTCAATCAGGTCAGATTCCATTCAAGATGACGTGCTTTGTTCCCATTGGATTTATAGTCGGCGTCAAAATCTTCAGCCCCGCGGGAGGGCTGCGCGACTACCGCAACTCGCATTCTCCTTTTTTTCTGACACACATTCCTTTTCCTTTTCAGTCCGCTCCAGTAGAACTCTTATTGTTACTATCCGGGAAAAGAATTATGGATTTTTTTGCAAATACGCATAAATTCCCACCCCCCGCCCCTTCCCACCGCCCAAAATTGGACCACTCTTATATCTTTGTTATCCGATAAGATACAATATTAGAATAATATAATAATAAAATAAATAATACAATAATAAACAATAATGATCTGACAAGATACATAAGATAAGGTAAGACAAGATTAGACTAGATCTTTGGTACATATCTGTTAAGTAAGAGCGTTTTAATGAAGACACTTGGTATCCAGAGATCCTCTTCAATTTTCCGGTCTGTAGTTCCAACTTCTGAAATATTTCATATCGTAACGTACCTTTTTTTTTGAAATTATGTGTTCTTCTCGTGATTTTTGTACTTTTTCTCACTATGAAACTCATTAAGTCGACGTTTCATTTTGTAAAACCAGAAAACTCTCATTTGTTCATTCATTTTTTCTGACTATCTACGATTTTTTAGATCTTTTGTGAAAACTACCTTCTGCTTAAACTATTCATTCACTTTATTTGGAAAAATAATACATTTTTTATTCTTTATCCTTCCACCTTTATTTTCCTGGAAGCAGGAAGTTTCTTCGTTAGTTTTTATAGCTTCAAAATGTGATTGCCTAGTGATCAGATGGTATCGGTGAAAATTCCGGACATTTCCTTTCGTTTTCCGTCATTAGTTAGAAAATTTAATGAAACCGCTGTAAAAAAATATTATTTATTCCGTTTAAAGCAAACATTCATTTCAAGGCATTCGTTACATTGAAATTCCATCTGCCATCGCTACGTACTCACACAAAACGTGTGTCGAAGCTGAAAATACTCAACGCCGCCATACGTTATATCGATTCGCTTGTGGATCTTCTAAAAGTGAGTTCAATTTTCCAAATATAATCAAATACTTCTAAATATTTCTTACAAATAAGTACATCAATATGTCAGACATGTGACACTAATGCTCCGCTTACGGTATTTCCGAGCGAACGACGTCATAGCACAGCCTCAGGTCTGTTCGGCTACCGTTATCACTTCCAATTTTAACTAAATCTGTATGGTTTTCAGCTGATCGCTCACTTATACGACATCAACCAATCCCTTATATGCAGACATTGTTCGATTATCCTTATTTGTATCCTCAAAATCCGAACACTCAAAATTTTATGATGAATCCATCGACATCATTCCTACTTCCTCCTTGTTATACTCAGTGAAAAAATCTATCCAATGAAGGTAATCTAAAAAGGATGAAATTTAAATAAAAATTTGGATGCTGTGATTAATTTCCTATTATGCTGAATGTAGGAAAATTTTATGGACTAATTCAATGACGGAAACATGGAGTTAATTTGAGATTTGCTTGAAAAATCTAAGGGAAGGAGTGGAAGGGATTAACAACCGAAAAAAAAACTTAAAACTTTATTATTTTTCCTTTACAAAAAAACACATGAACAGTAATTGAGTTGATGTAAAGAAGACATGTAAAGATGACGTCATTCTTTGTTAAAGCTTAGTTCTTCTTCTTCTTTTCAAAGGTTTTGTGCGTTCGTGCAACTTTTTTGGAAGTTAATTTTTGGCGATGAAGTCGTGTCTTTCGCATCGGTTCGGCAAAGCCGTCGAAGAAATGATCGTTAGGTAAGAAATGCATATCATCCACAGTGGCGTGGTCACCTCCGGAAACCATAGCAGTTGCGGATTTTCCAACACTTTCTGGAAGAAAGCGTATATCTCGGTTATGAGTTTGTTGGATTGTTGAAAATACCCAAAAAAAAGTACTAACCTCTAGTGTAATGGCTCACAACATTATGAACTTCCCTGTTGGGTTTATGGTGAGGCACGTGCTGGAAATTGCCACTTTTTTAAAAATGTACACCACATTATGAGATCATGAGGGTAGTTTATCTAATTAGTAAAAGAACAGAGAAAGGGAATTTAAAAAAAAAGTGCTAGAAAATTTAAATCTTACTAATACTTGGGGCTGAACTGGAACTGCCGCTATAACTGGCTGTGGTGCTACAACCGGCTCTGGTACCATTACTGGCGCTGGGGCCGGTTCTATCACCGGTGCTGGCGCTGGTGCTACTACCGGCGCTGGCGCCACTACTGGCGCTGGCGCTGGCACTACTACTGGCGCTGGCGCTGGAACTACTACTGGCGCTGGCGCCGGTGCTATCACCGGAGCCGGTTCCACGTCCGGAGCGGCATGGACTGGTTCGGCAACAAGCTGAGGAATTGGTTCTTCCGCGACTGCGACGGGTGCTTCTTCTGTGAATAACGTGAAAGTTTTAACAAATTCAACAAATTCCAATAAATCTAATCGAATGATTCCTTATTTGATGGATAAGAGAAGTGTCTTCGCTCTCTCAAATTAAATCTCTTTTATAAGAAAAAGTGGCAAACCTTCGGCGATAGGAGTCGGGAAACTAGCACCAACCCTGAAATATTCAAATTTTCGTGTTGCTGTTGGTTGCATTCATTTAAAGAAGGCTGAGGGAAATTCAGCTGAAACTCAACCGTATAATATCAAAAACACTAAACTAAGTAACTAAAATCAGAACAACTAATTCTGGAAAAAAAATCCTCTCCAGGCATATTTTAAAATAGTAATTTCTGACACTTCTGATCTTTTTTATTCTTCTAACATTCAGAACCTTTTTAATTCTATGGTTTTTAAAAGAAATCCGTACTGATCAGTACCAAGTGAAGTCAACTGGTCGAATTAATTCGAATTAATTGCTAAAATAACGTACCGTTGAGTTATGAGGAGAAATGAGGCGAAGAGAAGGTAGAAATGAGATGACATTGCTTGCCAATGATGTCTAACAAGCGTTCAGACTTGTATTTATAACATCTACGTTGTCTGTGCTTCAAGCCAAAAGAACCATGAGTGAACCTGATCGCCTCGTGCTTTACACAAGGTTCAAGTCTCCTAATTCGTATGTCGTTAAATAGCACAAACTAGGAAAAAAGTCTACACATGCGACTTAATTACGAGGTTTCATTTAATTGTTAGAAAATAGAGCTACATCAGTTGCTTTTTGTGTTGCAGGTGCGGATTCTGAAAGAAAAAAGAAATGGAAATGATATTAATTGATTAGAATAATAATCTGATTAAATTAGGTGAGTATATGGTAGCCGGTAATCGATTT
The DNA here is from genome assembly GCF_031761385.1 of Necator americanus. Classification (NCBI taxonomy): domain Eukaryota; kingdom Metazoa; phylum Nematoda; class Chromadorea; order Rhabditida; family Ancylostomatidae; genus Necator; species Necator americanus. Next base: position 3,651,850 of record NC_087373.1, read on the forward strand.
TGTGTCTTCTTACCAAAACATGAAAAGAGAACTTTTTGATGGAAATTTCAATGTGCATCCAGCTTCAAGCAGTTAAAGACTAGGAATTTGCTAGAATTATCGAATCTGTTTCTTTCGTCAATCGTTCCCCACTCATTAGAAATTTAAAACACAAATTATATAATGAATGAAGAACGAAAATAGAGTTGCCGCCAAAATTCTTGTCCCATCGCTTGTCGCACTACGACAAATACACGCGCAGCTGCAACATGAGGCAACTATGAACGTCGATCGATCATATCGATCGGTGCGGCATAATGTGGCAACCGAAAGAAACGTAGCGGAAGCTGTACGACACAAAGTATGATACAGAAATTAAGCTGGATGAAAAAATAGCAATAGAAAAAGTTAAAAAAATAAATATAATTGATGAAACCAACAAATAATAGAAAAGAAAATGGAATAGGAAGTAGCAACAGCGTCATGCGGTTTTTTCTTATCTATTAATGCCTATTCATTCCCATTAGAGGCCTAGAATTACAAAATTCCTTAAATGTACTAGCTCCAAATACTATACCTATTTGGATTTTTTCCCATATTCGCAACCTAAGCAAGGATTTCATCCTACTTCTGGTTCGCAAGCAGTAACGATTATGCGGCCATGTACACTGATCCGCAAAAAAACGACTCGTGAGCTCGATCGCTTCGCTGACGGTTGCGCAGCGGAAGTAATGCTTGCGCTTGCGGAACATATGCTTTAGCGGAGTCTGGACGTATAGTGAAAGAACTAACATATGTATGTAAATTCCACCATTTGCTGGAATAATTCGACACAATACTAGTAACAATTTAAAACTTTCTTGTCGTGTATACCGCTCTTTTTTTAACAAATAATCATTTCATTCTATTTCTCGAAATATTTTTAATTTTATGTTAAATTGTATCTTGTTGTTCTTAAGTTTTATTATATTTTTGTTTGTTCATTGAACAGATAGGTAAGCGTAGCATGCGGATCACGTTATTATGGAAGTTTGTTGCTAAAGCTACTTAGGCAAGAAAACCCGCCCAAATCAAAATCCAGGTGCATCCTCAGCTTATTCGGACAACATGAAACCGCACTAAACCCCTTTTAAAATATCAGTTTCAGAATTTTATAGATGGATTGTTGCACGATCTTCTTAATTTTTTATTTTAATAAATGAGCGCGTGATTTTTCCAGTGCCGTTTTTATCGATCATATTACAATAGGAATTACGTCAATATAATAATAAATCTCATTTCTAAACGTGTGACCGCAACGCGTCCGCAGTCGCTCTCTTCGCCCGACATTTAGCGCGCGGTCGACCGTGCGAACACAAGTGCCGACATCTACGAAGAAGCAGGACATGTTTTAAAAGGAAAAGAAACTCTTCCTTTTTTCAGAAATGTCATTGGAGGAGCATAAGTTGAAGGTTAACTTGTAAGCCACCTTCCATTAGATGAATACGGGTTTGGTTAGTTTCTTTCATCGATGAATGAAGCTAGCTATGGGGAACCGTATAAATACGGGCCGAGGGTAGTTCGGAGACACATTCGGCAATGATGGGGTTGATCTAATACCTCTACTTTTAATTTTTTTTTTGGTCGCAGTTCATAGGTGTGTTCGATGGTTCCAGAAATCCAGAGACTTCATTTTTCTGTGATTCCAAAAATCGTCCTATTGAAAGTGAACTATTACCGTTTTTATACTCGAAGCGATATCAACAATATAAATAATATGGTAGGAGAGCGATAAAATGGGATGGAACTGGTCCTACGGCGTCGAATTTGTGTGCAGGCGCCAGAAAGCGACAAAATGAGGTGGGACGGGCGCTGTGGTGTTGAATTGCATCATCAGTCTGGTAACATGCCTTCTTCAAAAAATGGAAACACTCACACAAACGGCTGCATGGATAGTCGCTAACGGTTTACGTGATCCGATCTGACGTGGAACCTTATCTTCATTGTCAGCACATAATTCTGCTAAATGTTCGGAAAATATAGGAGAAAAACTCATACTTCGAATAATTTTCTCGATTTGCGGTGATAACGAAGAAATTTCAAGTGTAAAATCAAGTTGGTATATTCTTCAAGTGTAGAAGTGACGCATCTAAAAAATGAAGGATAAAGTGCTTGGCGTTAATCAATCCGCTTGGGACCTGCGCCCCCACGTTCACTTCAATTCAGAATCGTTTGAGGTTCAATTCAGAATCGTCACAAGCATGTAACTGGCCTATACTATACTCCACAGAAATAATGACTTGCGCTGGCTAACCGATGTGTCAAGTCAGTGGTTTTATCCTCCCAGGGGAGGAAGTGTGGTGCCAATTTATCGACCTCGGAGGGATGAAAGACTTGGTGAGCACAGGGGCGGATTCAAACCTTCGATCGATTGTGCAGGAAGCGGAACCTTTAACCGCTACACTACACCCGCCTCCACAAATGACGCAACTAAAAAGGAAAATGTGAAATGTATGCTTGAATTTCTCCAGAAAAGAACGAAGAGAGCGTTGTTACAAAGATCCAAATGCAATTTTTTGGAAGATGCCACTACTTAATTTTTCTCTAAAGCACAGCACAATTGAGAAGAAGAATTAGGATTTTGAAAAATCATGTTGAAGAAGATAACGGCTTTATTTGTTGTTGCACAAGAAATTATTTGTTTACATAATCACGCTTAAAGTTGTATGCTATGTTTTTTCTTCCAGAAAAAAGCCATCCTGCATAATTGTGCATCACGAATCATTGTGCACTGTGATGGAGGCGATTGTGGTTGTGCATATGGGGTCGTACCTATTTTTATTTGGACGGATACGATGAAGAGCTAGAGGGTCTCTTGCGGAATTGAGTGCATTGCGTTCAGAGGATAAACATAACCGTCTATGAGTATAAATACTTAAACTCTAAATACGTCAGATTATAAATACTTTCTGTTCAAGGTAGAAATAGAATGATATGCTAAACTAATTTCTATTCTATACCGTGATAAAATCGAGAAAAAAATCTGAAATCGGAGACAACGTAAAATGTTCTCGTGAGGAATACGATTATAACCACCATTGTACACAAGGTAACTAAACACAAACAACAACTAATTGGAATTCGAACAAATGAAGAAAAAACGGGCCACAAAAAAAACATCTAGATAAATATAGATATTTTTTAAAAACGAAAATATTTAAGATATCTTACGTAATGTCGAACGGATGTTGTTAAAGTCCACTGTTTACAGGATGCCGAGGCGGAATGTACACAGAAATCGACGTTAGTTGGAGAAATGTGCAAGCGTCATTCTTGTACACGCTTCGGTTCCCTCAGCAGCCTATTTATTTATCTTATTTGAATTGGCTGCTGAGGAGACCTCATTGATTTCCGACCGCTCGCTCATGGATGCGGGGCGTGCACAGGAATGGCGCGTTTTCTAGGAAGGCTCGTAGGAACAAACATCGTTTCCCAGGACGGGAGACTGAGCGAAGCGAATGCTCATATTTGTAATCTACACCTTGACCTCCATGTTCTCTATCAGGTTTCCATTACGTGAACTTCGTGATACGTTGCTCTCTGCTATGTGTCCACTGGGATCAAGAAAATGACTACAGCAAGATGCTTTATACATTTTCCCAATATCTTTCTAAAATTGCAACGCTTTATTATCAATTCAGATCAACAATTGCCAGAAAAACTTTGATCTGACTTGTTGATTCGGCTTAATTAAAGGATAAAATCACTGGCGTATCAACCCACTTGGGATGCGCAAACGCAAACGTTTTACTGGAATTTGTAATCGTTGAGGTTTTTGAAACGCGTGTTGGTCTATACAATGACTTGCGGGGTTAGCCGATAATCAACTCAGTATTTTCGTCTTTCCAGACAGGTCTGATGCCAATTTATCGACCCCAGAGGGATAAAAGGCTTGGTTTGCCCTAGTTCGGTTTTGAACCATGAAAGTCATGAAACGGACCTCTAACCGACTGCACCACTCGGCATGGTTAAAAATATTTGGATAAATATAACGGACTTACTCATTGCCAATCTTCGTGCGTGAGGTAGATGCTTACTCTTCATGTCTGGGAGTGCTCTACAATCATTCGGAGAAGGAGCACACAAGAGCAAGAGTAGTCATTTCAATAATTTGCTCAAAAAAAATTTGTGTTTATGCCAACATCCACAGGAAGATTCTTTTATTGTTGTAATTAGTTACAGCAAACAGCTCTTACAATGTTTAAAGTCGCTCCACCCGCCGGAACTTCGCCAATCGTAAAACAAAAATGACTGCTCTTTGGATCCCAGATGGGCACCTTCTCATGATTGCGCTGAAGAAATGGAAAATTGCGGTTCTAAGTATTATATTCTCCCTTAAGCGTGTGACTTCGAAGAAGAAGAAAAAAGACGGTTTAATCGTGGCTCAATGACACACGAAACAGCAGTGCCTGGGTGGGAATTTGCACTATCAAAGCACCAATAATGGTAAGTTTTCAGTTTGCGTAACCTTTGTTTCAGACATTCGAAGCATGACTTCAACACTGCTTTTGTTAATTATGTTCTGGAAGACGTCCATTCCGGCAAAACTTCTGCTTTTTCCCCGTCAGCACACCTTTTATCTTATACTTCTTCCATAAACTATTGTTGGTCAGCCTACAGTGTGCAACAGAGATCGAGGGAAAAATTGGTTGCCGTGAATTATTCCGATAAACGTAGTAGGAGCAAAAAAGAGAATTAAAAGTCATGGACACCGTCTCGTTGCTAAGAATATCCGTTGTGGAAAAAAATCGTGATGTACGACCCACTATAAATATATGGAAATTATTCGCTGGCTGCTAAGAGATGACATCTAATTGCTGAATCATTGCTGCCAATGCCACATAAAGATGTCCCCATACGTGGACAGGGCTACCCAGATAAAAGCACTGGCCGGAGCTGGGAAACCGGCACTGCCATTCTTCTCGTAACGTTATCTACCGAACGTTTGTACCGATTAAGTCTACACGGAGTCGGTTACGAAATCCTACATTCCAGTTCAGACATAAACAGACATAATAGCAATGCAGTTTGCAGTTATTTTCTTTCAAAAAAAGTGCAACAATATTTCTTAGTTCGCTTTTCTAGTAGTTAACATAAACAACATAAATTGATATATGAAAAACCTGAGGAAGGATTATTTGCGCTTTTCATCTTTTACGTTTGCACCTCCCTATAGCTGTTACAAAATTGAATAAGAACTTAATAATGTTGCTGTAAAATGAACCTGCTTCCGATTCTGTTCAAAAATGAAAAACCTTTCTTGAATTCAGATTCTGACGTGCATTAGATAATCCGGACCGTTCCAATCTGTGCATATCTAGCTGATGGCACAGATACTCCATCTCCGGATCTTTTTGTAATAGGGAACTGGGTCCAGCGGTTATCGCTCAATTTTCTCTTATTTTGCCTAAAGTTTTCGCGGAAATGATTGGATTCACACACCGATAATCTTAACATCGAAACTCATCGAATTCAATCAAAGCGGTAATGTCGCAACCGTACAAATAAGGGTATGATTTCACTTTTAGTTATGGGTTAAGTAGCGCCTACTACTGCTCTTCCATCGTCAAATATGTGCAATTGCATATATGTTTGTGATAAAAGGCTTGAACAACACAAACACAATCCTGTTCATTTTTGGAATTTTTGGAATTCGAATAGTTTTGGGAATTTTAAGCACACTAAGCATTTTTCCTCTAAAATTGCTGGACTCTTCCTCTGGATTCCATGCAAATGTTTTTTTTCTTCTAATCCTTTCTCTTTACTTTTCTTCCTGTTCTATTATCGTATTTTCACTGAAAAAAATGAGTTGATATTACAGCAAAATGGTAGCACTCTGTGTTATGTGGTTCATCGCATCGACTGGATGGAAACAGGTACGAAAATTCTTTCTAAACTTTCGTGGACAGCAATGGTATATGATATGTGTCAGTAAACGCTACTGTTTCATACATTGATTTATATCACAATTGGTCCACGGTGCACGCCGTATGTCATATTAAGATGAAAGAGATTAGTACAAACTGGCTCACCTTAATTTTGCATGTTAGTTTCCGTTTATAGAGACTACAGAAATGTGAAGGATAAAAGATAGAGTGTCTGGATTAATCGATCTGCTTGGGATGCGCGACCGCGGTCACCTCAATTCAGTATCGTTTGAGGTTTACCCACGTGTAACTAGCCTGTACAATGAGTTTTCAGGTCTAACTGATGTATCAAGTCAGTATTTTTAACCAAACAACAAAACCCACAACGCATATATACACTTTGTAGATATCATCGAAGACAACTTATCAAGCTGCCACAAATTGAATACGGCAGGATGCGCCATTAACCAGGTTGTACGTTTACGTTTGTAAAAATTAAAAGAAAACGTCATGTCATTGAAGAAGCCATTGCACATTTTTTGCAATCGGGCTTAAGAAAAAACCCTTCTGGGATCCGTGCAAACTTCCAGCACCCCTATTCCAAACAGGACCATTTCCATTTATAAAAAAAAACATTAAATAGACATTTACTGAAGTGAATAAAATATAGTTAGTGTACGAAATACAGCACGATGTACAGTAACGAGCGAACCGATGCGATTGGTGATCGCGTCACCTTGACTCTGCTCTTAAAGGTCTTAACCCCACGAATCTGAGAAGGATTTGAAGTGGAGTATTCTTATACGGGGTCGTAGATTATGGAGAGAAGGGTGATTCCATCTATTTCTTTCTAATTGCAGTAAAAAACGGCCCGGGAGATACGGCTTCGAGCGTTCCGGCGCGCTACTTTCAACAACAAGTTCGGTTGGAACGGGCCAGCCTTGTGCACGCGCCGCATCTTCCGGGCCATTTTTACGGCAATTAGGAAGAAATGGACGGGATCACTCCCCCCTCTCCATAATCTACTATCTCGTTTACGAATACTCCATGTCGTGCCCGGCACAACTTTCCCAGCCAGCCGGCACCCTCCCTTACGCGGCGCGCGGGAAACATTGCCATTGGCAATGTATTACGGTAACCCTCCCACACTGGCCGCAGTATATAAGTGCTGGCTCCGAGCACTCGGGGTTCCAGTTCCTTTTTTTTTTATCATTTCTAGTGGTGTCGTGATTTCGGGTTCGTCTTTTTCGATCGATTATCGCATCACCACCGCATGTCCGCATATACTATTTAACCCTGGCTGGCTGCCCCTGGGCCCGAACCACAACCACCTACCATCTATCGCCGAGAACCACAACCACTTAGCCGTTGAAAGGCTTCTATATTACCCCGCCGATTATGTCGTGTATTTGTGCATTGCCGTGCAGTGTCGTTATAAGAATAAACCACGTATGTATAACCACTTTTACCACATTATAACCACGGGGGAATGGGTTGGAGGTGGATCAGGGGGCAGCCCCGAGGCCCCCGAAGGGTGAGCCGGGCAGGGGATGGGACCATAGGCACGAGCCCGTAGGGTCCGGATGGGCTAGGCCGCAATTCGGTGGCTAGCCCAGCGCAGGCCCCTCCGGATCCGGACAGCCGGCGCTGGGACCTACCGCCGATGCCCACCGCTCCTCTTCGGAGCGGACCCGGGGCACGACACTCCACCTGAAATCCGTATCACCTCGGATTCGTGAAGTGGTGCCTAAAAGCTGATTCCCACTTAGGTGGGTAGAAATCTTGTTAAGTTTAGCTCTCTGCAGAAATAGCTTGTTCCTTCCGCAGGTTTGAAAAAAAGGAGAAAAAAGGATAGCTATTATGGTAGCTGAATGAATATTATGGTATGGGTATCTGAATGAGTCTGAAGGTAACAGTGGATGGCTACTTCCGTTAGTGATATCAGAAATTCGACGCAAAGCGCAGTAATATAAATCCCCATTTCAAGGTCTGATTAGTTTATAAGAGCAGCTTCCAACAGAAAATAGATGGGCACCGCTCAACGTGTGCATAGCATGAGCAATCGAAACAAACGTTCTCTTTTATGAAAATTGCTATCTCTTTTAGCTGTGGATGCTTTCACTTCTTTACTTCCTAAGTGTACATATCCCTGCTTCCCTCCTAATTTTTTACTATCTTGTCCTCAACACCACGAAAAGTGTGAAAAGTTGTCGTGGGCAGATTTTTATTGTCAAAGTCTTCGCTAAACAAGCTGTCTTTTCTTTGATTCCATCTAACATTTGGAACCATTTCTTGGGTCGAAAATCCGTTTTAGGTCCTTGGAAGTGAGTCTTTGGAACAAAAAATCGCTTGTTAAAAAAGAATAGCTCATCTGCAAGATTTTCCGTAACTCTCCTAGATTGATGTTAATTTATCCCTCAAGAATGATGACGGGGAATTCTCCAATCCCCGAAACAAATCCTTTCAGGCTTATGTGAAGACGCTGAAGCAGATAGTAAATAAATTCTTTAAATTCTCGATTACCTCCCACCTGAAAAGATGTGCTTTAATGATGCTTCTTACAGGATCAGAAAATTTTAGCCAAATAATCGTAATTTTAGACTACTTTGGGGCTATTTCAGAACTTCTTCATTATCTACAGCCCAAACTAGTATCTTTTAGAAAAAAAACTCAGTTTAACTTATCGTTTTAGCATAACTAGAATTTGAATGAAAGCAAAGGACCAGTTCTACGTCAATCTTAGTGCTTAGGGTTCATGTGAGCTCTTCGAGGATGACGATACTTCTCGGCACACTTTCGGAGGAGAAGGGAACGTCGTCAAAAGAAGCGCTCAGACTCCAGCATACTGTGAAGCAATCCTTGGCAAAATAAGGTACTTATTTCGGTGATTTAGAAAAAAATTCAGTGTTCGTCTCGGAATTACCTGAGGATATTTTTCTTCGCCCTTATTAATCGAAACAGAACGATTTTCGGTTTCGTGAACCAATTTTTATTAGTTTTCTCAATTACGATCCAATCACACCAATTAATGAGCTCCTAATTGGACTCGGGTGGGAGTTCATTGGCTGCTGTAATTAATTTAATTTAATTAATTTCACTGCTTTACGATACTATCCTTTATGCTTTACCTCTTCCTATTTTTTCCATTTGAACGGGAAACATACCGGGGCTTCTTGGATAGTAATCACGAAAGTTGATCATCCCAGGTTTTTATTTCGAGGATTTTACCGAAACCCAATGTTTTACAGTTTTTGGTGGGGTGCGGGAGAAAAAGGACGGGGAAGACCGTTGGAAAATGGGACAGTCAATAAACGGATTTCAGAGGAATAAATAAATTTAGGATGGACGGATCTTCTACAGGCTCGGAACGTGATTTGCAAACATCGACGACGAGTTTGGCAGGTTAGGGTTAGAACCGATGGAAAAACTCCGTATATCAGTCTGATTTCTAACTCAAAGCTAAATTCTGTATTGATGAATCCTTCTGTAAAAAATTATCACCCACAATGTTCAGCGAAGAATGCAACTAAAATTGAGTAATTTCCACGAATATTTTTAGAAAGAACATTCGACTGATTCTATTTCACATTCTGTCGACTTGTTAGCATGTTTTTCAGAAATTTACTGCTTAGTTGCTTTGCTTACTATTTTGCTAGTCTAATATTACCATATCAGAGTTTGATTCAACCACGTCAATGCGCAATACCACCTTATCAAAGGTTATTTGAAATTTGTTGAGTTGAACAGCTTTTCCATCAGATAAAAAATTGGCCCTAACAGAAAAACCTACTTTAACTTAGCCCAGTTCTGCGATATCCAAGTAGATGAGTGTACAGAAAAGTTGTTGAAATAAGTGATTAGCTACGGAATGATTCAATCAGCACAGTAATTCATATCCAAGTTTGCTCCAACAAAGTTTTCGTCTAAAGTTTAGATCAGCGAGAATTAAACTTTTGATGGCTCCAGACTGTGACAAGGAATATCAACTTCAACTTGGCGACGCTTTCTACTCAGCTGCTTTGAAAAGACGTCAGAAAGTATCTTGGCTCTGCCTGGTGGCTATTAATCCACGTACTGCTTCTATTTCTTTCAGAATAAGTATTAATTTTGTTGAGAAACGGTAGAATAAAACGAGCTCCAGCAGAGAGAACCATTTGTTTCCTTGGTTGATAATAGCAGCCAGTTCACATTGATCAGTTAGGCTTGGAATTATAATTAATTTTTGCACAGTTAAGGAAAAACTACGTACGAAAACCTCCTTTTCTCGAGCTCATATTAAAATGATGACGACAATGTTCGTGTTCAAAGTAAACTGTTGCAGGCACAGAATCGGAGACAACTCCTGCAACTGATCTGATGGGCTGGGTCTACTATAGTACGACGAAAATGTGCTATAAGGTGTAGTTGAATATAGCTAAATCTTCGACTTCTTTTTCGTACGTTTTTTCCTTCTCGAAGCAGCATTTTTTTTTTCGCACATGAAACAATTATCTTAACGGTGAAGCGAGGTTGGAATCACTGCGGCGGAATCTTTGTCTAATCAGTAAAATATTGAAAGTACAGAACAGCACTGCACACTATTGTCTATCGCGCCCACTTGTAGTGTGTTTCTTGCGATCATCTAACATCGGCACGTAAATCATTGGCGATTATGAAGCATTCCTGGAACTATGCATTTCTGCTTCGCCTTCTCACAAGTCTACTCATTGATGGCGTATTCCGCTGCTCTGAAAAACTTCTCGGACCATCTGATCAGCCTAGCTGCAAGTGTGTCGCGCTACAGTACTTGAGTGTGTTGAACTTTACTGTGTCAGCAAGAAGCCAAAAAGACTTCATTTGAAACGTTAATTTGATAAATTTATATGTTAATTTCCAAAACAGAAATTCAACGTCGATTTAACTTCTGATGAGGCAGAGAAGAAATGCAATGGCTATGATGGACACCTAGCATCCATTCATTCTATGGAACAGAATCAATTTCTTCTAGGCAAGTAATTTTGTCATCAAAAATTTTGAAAGTAACTATGCCCACGTAACTTCAATACTACAATGGCCATGATCACCAAAAAAGACGTCAACGCCTGCAACACATTCCTATGATGTGTTTTCAAATAAATGTCATTTAGATCAAATTCCAGAACTCAACCCAGAAAACGATTCAGTCTGGATAGGATTAAAATTGGAGGGACCATGTGACCCTTCTTCTCGTCAGGAACATTGGTTGGATAGTTCGGACGTCGATTTCCATAACTGGAAAGAATGGGAACCAAATAATCTAAACTGTATAGAACACTCCGTATATGTAAGTTTGGAACACTACATCTTTCCATATGTCGCCTGCAAACATTGTGTGCGTCGGTACGCCTGAAGCTCCTGAAGTTTTCACCATCCAAGGATTATCTCAGCACTTCGTATTTGATTCCTACTTAGGCATTTCACGGTTTGCTTATTTATTGGTTTCCAATCACTCTAGTATGTTGTCTAAAATTGTTTTCTGCTAGTATGTGTTGTACACTATTTAATCTTTGGCTGTTGAATATGAGCTAATAATTGTGTTCTTTCAGATGGATCAAACAGGAGGGTGGTACGACTTTCCGGATAACGAAAGTAATCCCTTCATTTGCGAAACCAAAGACATTTTCTACTGCCCTCAACACGCGACTTGAACGTGCAGTTTAACTTCTTTTCCTTGTGCTTCATGTTTGTGGAATCCGATAGGTTTCAACAATTTCTGCATCGAAACTTGGGTTTTTCATGCATTGTGAAATAATCAGAGCATAAAAATTTGGTTGCATTCAGCACTACGTCATTCATGGATTAACAGTAGTACGAAAAGAAAGATACGTGGAGTGTCGTGAGGTCAAAACGACCTGAAGTGTAGTGCATTCGCCTAAGCAGATGGGGTCGAAGAGGCGCGTTGATGGGTAGCGGCTACGGTAAAAGGGAGACGCACACTGGGACCAATCATCCGTCCAGTTCGAGTGAAACAGGAACTAATTTCTGCGTTCGGTGCAGCAGGTTACGCAACTGCACTGAGCCTCATCTTGTTTTCATCATACTGGACTGCTTATTAATTTGTAAAATGCCTTCAATCCTTTTCTTCTCCTCTGAGAGAGAATTATGAACTGGTGTAAGACGGGCTTCATTAAGATGATTCGCTGATTCGTTTGAAGCTCAGAAATCCACGGTCGGTTACATGACAATTTACTAGGACTCCAACTATGCGATATGATATGTTCCAGCTGGAAGTGAAGAGAAGAACGGTTTATTCTACTAAACGTAGAGTAGTGTCCTAATATAAAGATGTGTATAATATATGGTGTTGGCGTTACTTGAATCGCCTGGGATGCCCCAAAGCGTTCCCATCAATTCAAAATAGCTTGAAATTCATGAAATCTTCGAAACATCAGTCGTGCAGTCGCAGGACATATGAGAAATGTGAAGGAGAGAAATTCAGTTAATTTGTCTCTGGACCAGTTTTATATCCTGATGATAAGGGAGGGTATACAGAATAGTCAGGCTACCAATTACACAAGTAATATGAACGCCGAGAATTCGTCATGCTAACTCATTTGCAACAAAAAAGAAAACTGAAGCTCTCGTTGGTAGTTAGTCGTGTAAAAGAGGGTCGAGATGGCTGCTAAGAGATGCTTTATAACTGCTGTGTACTTACTGCCGATGCGATATCCCAATACGTGGACAGAGTCACCCACACTGAAAGCGCCAAAAGATGCTGAATGGAAGTGAACGCGGTGGCGCATCCCAAGCGGATTGGTCAACGCGAAACACTTTATCCTTGATCTTTTGACTACACTTTATTGAGAATAAAACGCTTTCTCACGCTTGAACAGAAATCGGGATTTTGGCACGTTTATCCTTTCTGGAAAAACGTAAAAGCGTTTTAAAAAACACATATATACAATAGAGAGTTTAAAGAAAAACTCAGATGCGGAAAATTCCCTTAACGGATCGTCTTATTCTTTCAGATTCTAGAATAGAAAAAAACAAAAAAGTTAGAAATTTTTCAAAGCTATTCCCATCGAAGCTGTTTCGTAGTGCAGACCATCTTCTAAGAAAATATAGGAAAAAGTATTTGTCAAGACATTGTAAAGCGGAGTAACTGAACTTACGGCATAATTTTTTCTCTTGTGCTCCATGCTTGTGAAGTTGTGTAATTGACTGCGATTTCTTCAAAACTTTCCTTCTTTCTATCGTATCGGCGAACGTAGCATTTTCCCTTTGTTGGTGTCCTGTAAATAAACATGTGAACTGTATGAGACATGGGAAATTTTTCAGTTGTGAGCTTATCACAAAAACGAGCAGGAAATGAACAGTCATTAAGATACAAGGCGAAACTGCTCGAATATGGTGATGAACACATTTATTCGAACATCGCCTTCCACCGTCAGAACAGTTGACAAGGATCGGTCTGGTTTTTTCTGTCAGAGAACGTACAGTACTGTTGCGTCGCTAACCGCACCCATCCAGTGCTAAGGTCTATTTAGAATATTTTCAGCGTCAAGCGTTTGTTGAGATTTTCTCAATAGGAAGATCTTAGAGGAGAGAGAAGCAGAAGAACAAACAGGAGAAAGTACGATGAGAGAAAGGGAGAAGCGGAGAAGGGAAGAACAATTTGTCGAGTAGAGTTATTTTAGGAATGCAAGACACAAATCGTTCGGTAAACAGTGCATGAGAAGGAATAAACTGAAATGAATAGCATGTTCTCCCTTACGGAAATGAAAATACTACGGAAAAATACTGATTGTGAGAGAAGAATTCTGAGAGAGTGAGTATCAGTGTATGGCACCCAATTCTTGGCATGAAGAAAAAAATCTACTTAAAACCAGCAAACACGGGGGGGTGGCGCAGTCGGTTAGAGGTCCGTTGTAGCCACACGGTCGAGGGTTCGAATCCGCCCCAGTGCTCACCAAGCCTTTCATCCCTCCGGGGTCGATAAATTGGTACCAGACTTGTCTGGGAGGATAAAAACACTGACTTGATCATCGGCTGGTCCCCCGCAAGTCATTGTATAGGCCAACACGCGTTCCAAAACCTCAACGATCAGGAATTCCAGTAAAACGCGTTGGCGCATCCTAAGTGGATTGATACGCCAGTGACTTTACCCTTTATCCATATAGCGATGTTCATGATGTTAGCAATGATCTCACCTCGACCGCAAGCACTGGCTCCACTGCGCGAGCGCAGTAAGTTGCGCACCTGCATCTTCATGTCCCTTCGACCCGATCGTAAGAAGTTATGTCCGTACCTTAGCTTGAATTCAAAGTTAATAAAAAAAAATTCAGGACTGAGGTGAGTATCATGCTCCCATCGTAATCATCATAATCATCATGACAATGAAATATTGACGAATAGTGAAATGCCCCACAGATGCGTACAAGAATATTTTGTTACGAGTTGAAAGAACAGTTCATTTGTTAATGAGAACATAAATCAAACATAATGGATTATGTCTAGGTTATCTTCTCTTGTGTATTCCTTTTCCTATGATTAGACGCCTCACTGAAGGTGTCTTTGTTTTTTCTTCTGTTGAGCTGACGCGACGCGGTCGCGGTCTTAATATTTGAAAAGCGACTCAATCCATTTAGTAGAGTAGCTTAAACAAAAACTAGAACGAAATTAACTAATTCTTCATCGCTTCAAGGACTTCATACACTAATCCAACATATCTAGGAGGAGTTGCTCAAGAGTAGAGCAGGTATTGAAAAGTGGTCATCTTATTTATAAAACTGCTAAGGTTTTTTTTTCAAGTTCATTTCTTCTCGTTTGTGAGATTATTATGTCTGCCATTCAGAGGATGAGAAATGGAAAACTTGAGGAGACGACCGAACTAGCACAGAAGTGCTGAAACATTCTTCTCCGTCTAGAATTCGGGAGTGAGAAAGATCATCCGCTCAGCATGGATAGACGAAAGGATATCTGACTCGTGTAGATACGCTATCATAGCTACTCTCCACAAAAAGTTATCCGCCACAGACCCTATGATATCGAGAAATCTTTTTGCGTTCTGTACAAAATGTTAGAATGCATCATCCTGGACCGACTTATTAAACATGGAGAAGAAGATTCACTGTTTTGAAAAAAAAAAGAAAATGTCAGACCTAAGTGGGCTTCAGTGATCGAAATCAGATATTTGTTTTCGAACGCTTCTCTACGAAATGCTCACTTATTTGGTCTCCTAAGTTTCAATGACGCCAAGTTATCAACGTTTATTTCATCCCACTAAAATTCGTACCATTCCTTCACTCAAATCCAATAATCAATGTTCATAGTTGAAATCACCACCAAACCACTTATAAATGCTGAATATTTACTGCTGCTTATTCATATTTGTTTTGTATAATGTTCATAAGTCGTTAAGTTGTGATTTTTGATATTTAATTATTTTTCAATGTATTTCAGATTCATGGAAGTTTCGAACCATTAAAGAAGCAGCTGTAGGAGATCTGAGAATTTTGAAAAAAAAAGAAATTCTGTTAAAAAAAAAAACTTCCCAAGCTATTTTATCCACCGAACGTGACGAAACTTGCACAAAATAGTTGGGAAACCAGTCGCACATGTAATATGAGCGTCCTTGTCGTGACTGCGTTAAAGGAATGGAAAATTGCGGTTCTAAGTGTTATGTTTTCCCGTCAGTGTGTGATTCCAGCGAAGAAGGAAAAACACGGATTAATCGTGGCTCCACGACGCACGAAACAGTCATAGCTGGGTGGGAATTTCGTCAAAGGAAGCACCAGAAATGGTAATTTTTCAGTCTGCACAACTTTGTCTCAGGCGTTTGAAGCATAACTTCAACATTGCCTTTGATAATTATGTTCTGGAGGCGTCCATTCCAGCAAAACTTCAGCTTTTTCCCTCAACACACCGTTTATCTTTTACTTCTTCCATAAACTATTGTTTGTTAGCCTACAGTATGCAATAGAAATCGAGGAATTGGTTGCCGTGAATTGGTCGGATAAAAGTAGTAGGAGCAAAAAAGAGAATTAAAAGTCATGGACACGGTTCCGTTGCTAAGAATATCCGTCGTGGAAAAAGAATCATGATGTACGACCCATTATGAATAGATGGAAATTATTCGCTGGCTGGTAAGAGATGACATCTAATTGCTGCATCATTACTGCAATGCCACATGAAAATGTCCCAATGCGTGGACGGGGCTACCCAGATAAAAGCACTGGCCGGAGCTGGGAAACCGGCAGTGCCATTCTTCTCCTAACGTTATCTACCGAACGTTTGTACCGATTAAGTCTACACGGAGTCGGTTACGAAATCCTACATTCCAGTTCAGACATAAACAGACATAATAGCAATGCAGTTTGCAGTTATTTTCTTTCAAAAAAAGTGCAACAATATTTCTTAGTTCGCTTTTCTAGTAGTTAACATAAACAACATTAATCGATACAAGAGAAAACTTAAGGAAGGATGATATGTGCTTTTCACTCTTTACGATTGCATCTCCATATGGCTATTACAAAATTGGGCTACGGTTCCTGAACTTAATCAAGTTGCTGTAAAATGAGTCTTTTCCCGATTCTTTTCAAAAATGAAAAACTTTTTTCGAATCCAGATCCTGAGGTGCATTAGAAAATCTGGACCGTTCAAACTGATGGCGCAGATACTCCATCTCCGGATCTTTTTGAAATAAGGAACTGGGTCCAGCGGTTATCGCTTCGCTTTTTTTGCCTAAAGTTTTCGCGGAAATGACTAGATGCACACACTGATAATCTTAACATCGAAACTCATCGAATTCAATCAAAGCGGTAATGTCGCAACCGTACAAATAAGGGTATGATTTCACTTTTAGTTATGGGTTAAGTAGCGCCTACTACTGCTCTTCCATCGTCAAATATGTGCAATTGCATAAATATTTGTGACAAAAGGGTCGAACAACACAAACGCAATCCTGTTCACTTCTGGGATATCAAATTCGGATAGTTTTGGGGACTTTCCTTCAACAAGCAAGGAACAGTAACCAATTTTCCTCTAAAATTGCTGGACTCTTCCCCTGGATTCCATGGAAATGTTTTTTCTTCCAATCATCTCTCCTTACTTTTCTTCCTGTTCTATTATCATATTTTCACTGAAAAAATGAGTTGATGTTACAGCAAAATGGTAGCACTCTGGGTTATGTGGTTCATCGCATTGACTGGATGGAAACAGGCACGAAAATTCTTTTTAAATTTTCGTGAATATCAATGGTGAAACCATATATGATATGTGTTAACATGCGCCACTGTCTGATACACTGATTTATATCACAGTTGGCCCACGGTGCATGCTGTATGTCTTATTAAGATGAACGAGATTAATACAAAACTGGCTCACTTTAATTTTATATGTTAGTTTCCGTTTATAGACGCCACAGAAATATAAAGGACAAAGGGTATATTGTCTGGGTTCGATCAGTCCGCTTGGGACCTGCGCCACCATATTCACTTCAATTCAGTATCGTTCGAGGTTTACGCACGCTTGACTAGCCTGTCCATGAGTTGCCAGTTGTAATTGATGTATCAGGACGGTGTTTTAATCCAAACAAAACACGCAGCGTATGTACACTCATTGTAGATATCATCGAATACAACCCATCAAACTCCCACAAACTGAATAGAGCAGGATGCTACTACCCAGGCGTGTATTTAGAGCCGCTCTACCACAAGAGAAAGAGTTTTTCATCAGGCATCTATATTACGATTCTATAATAATATTGCGTTTGTAAAAATTGAAGGAAAACATCATGTTATTGAAGAAGCCAGTGCACATTTTTTGCAATCGGGCTTAAGAAAAAAACCATTCTGGGATCCGTGCAAATTTCCAGCACCCCTATTCTAAACAGGACCATTTCCATTTGAAAAAAACCTTAAATAGACATCTACTGAGGTATCAAATATAGTCAGTGTACAAAATATGGCACGATGTACAGTAACGAGCGAACCGTTACGATTGGTGATCGCGTCACCTTGATTCTGCTCTTAAAGGTCTTAACTCCACGAATCTGAGGTGGTACGGATTTCAAGTGGATTATTCGTATGCGTGATCGTAGATTATGGAGAGAAATGTGATTCCGTCAATGTCTTTGTAATTGCAGTAAAAAACGGCCCGGAAGATACGGTTGCGAGCGTTCCGGCGCCCTACTTTCTACAACGAGTTCGATTGGAGCCAGCTAGCCTCGTGCACGCCCTACATCTACCGGGCCGTTTTTGCGGCTGTTAGGAAGAAATGGACGGAATCACCCCCCTCTCCATAATCTACTATGTCGTATATGAATACTCCACCTGAAATCCGTACCACCTCGGATTCGTTGTGTGATGCCTTTAACTTATCGGTTTAGCCTAACTAGAATTGTTTGAATGAAAGCAAAGGACCAGTTCTACATCCTGCTTCTTCTGTCTTCCAATTTTCGTGCTTAGGGTTTATGTGAGCTCTTCGAGGATGACGATACCTCTCAGCACACTTTCGGAGGAGAAGGGAACGTCGTCAAAAGAAGCGCTCAGATTCCAGCATACTGTGAAGCAATCCTTGGCAAAATAAGGTACTTCTTTCGATGATTTAGAAAAAATTCACTGTTCGTCTCGGAATTACCTGAGGAGATTTTTCTTCGCCCTCATTAATCGAAACAGAACCGTTTTTGGTTTCGTGAACCCACTTATATTAGTTTTCTCAAATACGATCCAATCACACGCAACGAAAGAGCTCGGACTCGGATAGGAGTTCATGGGCTGCAAATATTTGTTGGTTTCTTCTCACGTTGTTTTCCGCTCCTTCACATTTAATGAAATTAATTTAATAAGTGATTGGCTAATAATTAATTTAATTTAATCAATTCCACTGCTTTACTGTATTATCCTCTACGTTCTACCTCGTCCTATTCTTTCCATTTGAACGTGAAACATACTAGTGCGTTTTGGATAGTAATCCCGAAGGTAGACCATCTTAGGTTTTTTTTTTCGAGGATTTTATCTAAATCCAATGTTTTACAGTTTTAACGAGGTGCGAAAAAAAAGGGTGAGGAAGATGGTTGAAAAATGAGACCGTCATCAAAGGGATTTCAGAGGAATAAATAAATTTAGGATGGACGGATCTTCTACAGGCTCAGAACGTGTATTGCAAACATCGACGACGAGTTTGGCAGGTTAGAGTTAGAACCGATGTAAAAACTCCACATATCAGTCTGATTTCTTACTCAGACCTGATTTCTGAATTGATTAATTCTTCTGTAGAAGATTATTTTACCCATAATGTTCAGCGAAGTAAATAGTTCCCCTCGACGAATATTTTTAGAAAGAACATTCGAATGATTCTATTTCACATTCTGTCGACTTATTAGCAAGTTTTTTTAAAGAAAATCACTGCCTGTAGCGTACTATTTTGACGGTTTAACATTATCATATTAGAGTTTAACATGATTTGATTCAATCACGTCAATACGGAATGCCACTTTTTCAGAGAGTATCTGAAATTTGTTGAGCTGAACAGCTTTTTGTGTTTCCATCAAATAAAAAATTAACAGCCAGCACAAAAATTCATATCCAAGTTTGCCGCAACAAAATTTTCGTCTAAAGCTTAGATCAGCGAGAATTAAACTTTTTGATGGCTCCAGCCTGTCACAAGGAATATCAACTTTAACTTAGCGACGCTTTCTACTCAGCTGCTTTGAAAAGACGTCAGAAAGTATCTTGGCTCTGCCTGGTGGCTATTAATCCACGTACTGCTTCTATTTCTTTCAGAATAAGTATTAATTTTGTTGAGAAATGGTAGACTAAAACGAGCTCCAACAAAAAGAACGGCTTGTTTCCTTGGTTGACAAGAGTAGCCTGTTCACATTGATCAGTTAGGCTTGGAATTATAATTAATTTTTGCAGAGTTAAGGAAAAAGTACGTACGAAAACCTCCTTTTCTCGAGCTCATATTAAAATGACGACGACTATGTTCGTGTTCAAAGTAAACTGTTGCAGGCACGGATTCGCAGACAATTTCTGCAACTGATCTGATGGGCTGGGTCTTTTACAAAACGACGAAAATGTGCTATAAGGTGTAGTTGAATACCGCTAAATCTTCGACGGTTCCCTTAATTTTTTTACTTTTTGAAGCAACATTTTGACCGTGAATGGAACAATTACTATTCTTGGCTGAAGTGAGGTTCAAACCACTGCGGCGAAATGCTAGCCTAATTATTAAAATATTGAAAGCAGATACTGGACAGTACTGCTGGTTGCGCAGTTATACAGATTAGTGGTGTGTTTCTGGCGGTCATTTAAAATAAGTACGGTACGTAAATCATTGGCGATTACGAACCATTCCTAGAACTAAGCATTTCTGCTTCGCCTGTCTGACTAACCTACTCAGTGATGGCGTATTCCGCTGCTCTGAAAAACTTCTCGGACCATCTGATCAGCCTAGCTGCAAGTGTGTCGCGCTACAGTACTTGAGTGTGTTGAACTTTACTGTGTCAGCAAGAAGCCAAAAAGACTTCATTTGAAACGTTAATTTGATAAATTTATATGTTAATTTCCAAAACAGAAATTCAACGTCGATTTAACTTCTGATGAGGCAGAGAAGAAATGCAATGGCTATGATGGACACTTAGCATCCATTCATTCTATGGAACAGAATCAATTTCTTTTAGGCAAGTCATTTTGTCCTCAAACGGTTTGGAAGTAACCGTGCCCACGTAACTATGATAGTACAATGGCAATGGTCATAAAAAAAATGTCAACAGTTGTGACACATTCCTATGATGTGTTTTCAAATAAATGTCATTAAGATCAAAAAAAGTGTTCATTCCAGAACTCAACCCAGAAAACGATTCAGTCTGGATAGGATTAAAATTGGAGGGATCATGTGACCCTTCTTCTCGTCAGGAACATTGGTTGGATGGTTCGGACGTCGATTTCCATAACTGGAAAGAATGGGAACCGAATAATCTAAATTGTGAGGAATACTCCGTATATGTAAGTTTGGAACACTACATCTTTCCATATGTCGCCTGCAAACAGTGTGTGCGTCGGTACGTCTGAAGTTCCTGAAGTTTTCACCATCCAAGGATTATCTCAGCACTTCGTTTTTGATTCCTACTTAGGCATTTCACGGTTTGCTTATTTATTGGTTTCCAATCACTTCAGTATGTTGTCTAAAATTGTTTTCTGTTCGCATGTATTGCACAGCGTTTAAAGGCATTATCCCACGAATCTGAGGTGGTACGGATTTTAGGTGGAGTATTCGTATACGGGGTCGTGTATTACGGAGAGAAGGGTGATCCCGTCCATTTCTTCATAATTGCCGTAAAAAGCGAAAAATACGGCATCATTGTCCACGCCCCGCATCTTCCGGGCCGTTTTTTACGGCAATTAGGAAGAAATGGACGGAATCACTCCCTCTCCATAATCTACTATTCCGTATAAGAGTACTCCATCTCCGTACCACCCCAGATTCATGGGGTGATGCCTTTAATCTTTGGCTGTTGAATATGAGCTAATAATTGTGTTCTTTCAGATGGATCAAACAGGAGGATGGTACGACTTTCCGGATAACGAAAGTAATCCCTTCATTTGCGAAACTGACGACAATTCCTACTGCTCCATCCACGCGACTTGAATGTGCAGTTGAACTTTTTTTGCTTGTGCTTCATGTTTGTAGAATTCGATATGTTTCAACAATTTCTGCATCGAAACTTGGGTTTTTCATGCACTGTGAAATAATCAAAGCATAAAAATTTGGTCGCATTCTGCACTTCATTCATGGATTAAACATGCTACGAAAAGAAAGATACATGGAGTGTCGTGAGGTCAAAACGACCTGAAGTGTAGTGCATTCGCCTAAGCAGATGGAGTCGAAGAGGCGCGTTGATGGGTAACGGCTACGGTAAAACGGAGACGCACACTGGGACCAATCATCCGTCCAGTTCGAGTGAAATAGGAACTAATTTCTGCGTTCGGTGCAGCAGGTTACGCAACTGCACTGAGCCTCATCTTGTTTTCATCATACTGGACTGCTTATTAATTTGTAAAATGCCTTCAATCCTTTTCTTCTCCTCTGAGAGAGAATTATGAACTGGTGTAAGACGGGCTTCATTAAGATGATTCGCTGATTCGTTTGAAGCTCAGAAATCCACGGTCGGTTACATGACAATTTACTAGGACTCCAACTTTGCGATATGATATGTTCCAGCTGGAAGTGAAGAGAAGAGCGGTTTATTCTACTTAACGTAGAGTAGTGTCCTAATATAAAGATGTGTATAATATATGGTGTTGGCGTTACTTGAATCGCCTGGGATGCCCCAAAGCGTTCCACTTCAATTCTAAATAGCTTGAGATTCATTAAATCTTCGAAACATCAGCCGTGAAGTCGCAAGACATGTGAGAAATGTGAAGGTGAGAAATTCAGTTAATTTGTCTTTGGACTAGGTTTATATCCTGATGATAAGGGAGGGTGCACCCGAGAATTCGACATGCTAACTCATTTGCAACAAAAAAGAAAACTGAAGCTCTCGTTGCTAGCTAGTCGTGCAAAAGTGGGTCGAGATGGCTGCTAAGAGATGCTTTATAACTGCTGTGTCCTTACTGCAGATGCGATATCCCAATACGTGGACAGAGTCACCTACACTAAAAGCGCCAAAAGATGCTGAATGGAAGTGAACGCGGTGGCGCATCCCAAGCGGATTGGTTAACGCGAAACTCTTTATCCTTGATCCTTTTATTACACTTTATTCTGAATAAAGAGCTTTCTCACACTTGAACAGAAGTCGGGATTTTGGCCCGTTTTTTCACTAGAGAAAAACGTTTCTAAGAAAATATTGGAAAAGTATTTGTCAATGTGCTCATATTACGAAGTCAATTGGTAGTTCTTCTTGACCTAACAATATACACAGAATCTGAGCTTTTTTGGTCATTGGATTCTGTTTAGTCCACATTGAAGCTGCTGAAGACTATGTAATATTAAAACTTGTATCTTTTTAATATAGCCACAAGTTCCTACCTCTTTCGCAAAAAAAAATCAGAGTGTAGAACCTGTGCGGTCCTATTATCACATTGTCAACACATTGTGCTCTGTGAAAACAAAATCTTGACACTTTCTTGTTACTGCCCTACGCCTGAAAGTTAATATAGTATTATGAAATGATGTAATTATTACATACATTGCAGTATTTTTCTTGATTGCCATGCTAGGCTCCACTCACCTACTGCAACATTGCACCCTTCCTTAAGGTCATCCCTCTTCCTCTTCCCTCACCAACTAGCTGTTCCCATTACGATGCCACCGTAATACCCATCACACACATGGCAATGGGTAAGCGCTCCCCGCCGCATTTATACCTTGGTGTTGAACCAGAAACGAACGTTGATGCTCCGTCTGCCTTCCGAATGTATACCGATAAAGCGATCGATAACACTTTTCGGTTTGCTGAGAAATCCCCCGAATCAATCAATTGTATAATCCACCTAAGTAGATGATGCCTTCAGCTTCAAGCACCCTCAACCGAATCTATGTGGGCAAGAAAACAAGGCTAGTCAGAATTCTTTTGATGAAGTGGTATGGTCACTCTTAAGTATGAGCCTACTACAATACGAGAATGTAGCATTCTGACTGTTGAGCTCATAAGTTTACATTTAAGAAAATCCTCCCGGAATCAAAAAATCAGCATTGAGGAATCACAAAAGAATTGCAGTGGTTATGTCGGGGATCCAGCGTCGGTACATTCTGGAGCACCAAATAAATTTTTACTAAGCAGTTTATCTTTCTGTAATCGAATACAGAATTTGTGTACCGACATTTTATGGGAGACTGTCATCAAGAATTAGACCGTCAGCAGCTGTATCTGTTTCTTCTTTCAAATTTTAGGCGGTCTTTCAAGTTCAAACTATTATGATACCCAGGTCGCATGCAACAAAGCGCTTATGTAAATTGCAACCGAAATAATTGTGTTTTTTTCCAGAAGCTAGAGATTGTAAAGCGATGTAACTGAACTTGCAGCATAATTTTTTCTCTTGTGCTATATCCTTGTGGAGTTGTGTAATTGACAGCGATTTCTTAAGACCTTGCTTCTTTTTATCCTATTAGGGAAAGTAGCATTTTCCATTTGATGGTGTCCTGTAATATGTAGTAATACGAAAGCCTTTGAAAGAGTGCTGCACGCTATGTAAATGCGGATGTTGAGGTGGACGATAGGTGCAACGCTAAAAGAGAAAGTATCCAACGACACTGTACGTTCCATCTTCTTCGTCGTCCCGATAACTGAGAAGATGAAGGAGGCGCGACTGAGATGGTTTGGTCACGTCTTGCGGAAGGAGGAAGATTCTGTTGCCAAAACCGCTCCGAAGCTCGACGTTTCAGGAGTGAGGCCGCGTGGGAGGCCAAAGATTCGCTGGTTAGACCGTGTGAAGCTGGATATGATAGATGCACGTTTGTGTACGGCTGATGCAATGGATAGAACCAAATGGAAGACAAGAAGCAGAAAAGCGCACCCTGCAACAACGCGGGACAAACGTTAGGAAGAAGAAGAAGAAGAAGAAGAGGTGTCCTGTAAATAAATACAAGATATTGACAAGGACTGGTTTTTTTTTCGTCAGAGAACGTACGGTACTGTTGCGTCTCAAACTGCACTCATCCAGTTCTAAGATCTATTTAGAGTATTTTTAGGCTCAAGCGTTGAGATTTTTCCAATAGGAAGGTCTTAAAGAGGGAGAGAGAAGCAGAAGAAGCGGGAGAAAGTAGGACGAGAGAAAGGGAGAAGCGAGGAAGGGAGGAAAAATTTGTCGAGTAGAGGCATTCTAGGATTGCAAGACACAAATCGTTCGGTAAACAATGGATGAGACGGAATAAACTGAAATAAATAGCATGCTTTTCTTTACGGAAATGAAAATACTACGGAAAAATACTGATTGTGAGA
This sequence comes from Necator americanus, assembly GCF_031761385.1. Classification (NCBI taxonomy): domain Eukaryota; kingdom Metazoa; phylum Nematoda; class Chromadorea; order Rhabditida; family Ancylostomatidae; genus Necator; species Necator americanus. Next base: position 3,676,636 of record NC_087373.1, read on the forward strand.
GAAGAATTCTGAGAGAGTGAGTATCAGTGTATGGCACCCAATTCTTGGCATGAAGAAAAAATCTACTTAAAACCAGCAAACACGTCATGCAGTAAACAACGTGATAGAAACTGTGATGATAATAAAGTAAAGTTAAAGATAAACAAAATAAAGAAAGTCCTCAAGAAAGGAAGGATATTTTCTACAAAGTAAATATATAAATAGAAGAAAATGTTTTGTATAGATGATATAAAAGCGAAAGAGAATGTTTCATGGTAAAAATGTCTCCTAAGAAACAGAAACGGATAATTATGCACCAACTCAATACTCCGAAAGAGAACGCGATATGTTTGTAATTTGTTAGTGCACTAAACGAAAAGTTCCAATCCATAAACAATAAAATAAACAAGGGGCTTTTGATGTTTTGTGGAATTGGAGGTGAAGATGCTCATGAAGGTTTACATGCTGTCCTTAACAAATGGTTGAAGGTACCCTTACCTGTCTGCGTTTCATACGTTGAAGAAATTATCGATAGTGTCTCAGAAGCAGAATGTTCGCCTTAGAAGCAGATGGCTTTGCTTCGCTTCTCAAAGGCGAAGTTTTGTGTCTTTATGGAGCATTTTCACGATCCACAGACAAAAAACACACACCCATGGACTAAGTAAGTATTGTATAATGTTGTATGATAATGTTGCAGTTAAGTTGTAATGTTTTTCTTTCATAAAGATTTTTTTTGAACATATTTCAAATTTATGAAAGTTTCGAACCATTGACCAAGTAATCGCACAGTATGTAATACACTTGGAATAAGAGACAGGTTTCTCCGTTAAATCCGTTCTCGAGCTTTTTTAATTTCTTGAGTGAGATGAAAGTTGCATAAAATAGTCAGGAAGCCAGGCAAGTTACACAGGTAATGTGTTTTCCTGTTCGTGATTGAGTTGAAGAAACGAGAAATTGCGGTCCTAAGCACGTTCCCAGAAATGTAGAAGGTGGTTTCAACAAAGGGGAAAAAGATAGTCCAACTGTACCTCCTCAATTCACAAAACAACAACACTTGGATGGAAATTATCACCAAAAAAAGCGCCTTTGGGCACATTTGTCTCTGACAAAGTTATTCAAGGTATAAGCTCAACACTGCTTTTGTTAAATATGCTCTGAAAGGAGTCTATCCCAGCAAAACTTTTACTTTTTCCCTCAGCACACTTTACATCTCATACTTTTGCCAAAAACTATTGTTTGTTAGCCCACAGTATACAATAACGGGAGTTAGAGGAAACAACTGGCTGCCGTAAATTAGCCCGGTTAACGAAGTGGCGCAAAAAAATGAATCAAAGTTTATGGACAAAGTCCCGTTGCCAGGGAAATTCGTGGAAATAGGACCATGATGTACGAGTCACTGTAAAAATGTTAAAATTATTGGCTGGCCGCTTAGAGATGTATCTAATTTCAATACCTTTACCATCACTGTCACCTAGAGACGCTCCAAAACGAGGACAGAGTTATCCAAATAAAAGCGCTGACCAGAAGTGAAAACGCCAGAACTCCACTGCCTTTCTTCTCCTAACGGTTCCTACCGAACATCTGTACTGGCTAAGTCCAAACGGAAACAATACGAACTATAGTAAACCTACCTTCCAGTTCAGACCTAAATAACGACACAGCTTTCGTGTGTTAACTTCTCTTGAAAAAAAAAATGTGGCGAGAACATCTTTTGGTTGTATTCCTCTGACCCCTGTCAATAACTTGTTCAAAAACTACCAGATCAAAAATCAGGTTGTATAAAGTAGTGGTAGTATCTAAAATTTATGATATTTCGTAGCTCAAAACGTTTTCGATGAAGTATCTCTGCTTCAATTAAAGGCATCACCCCACGAATCTGAGGTGGTGCAGATTTCAGGTGGAGTATTAGTATACAGGATGGGAGACTATGGAAAGGGGGGTGATTCCGTCCATTTCTTCCTAATTGCCGTAAAAAAAAACAGCCCGGAAGATACGGCTTCAGGGGTTTCGGCGCACTATTTCCTACAAGGAGTTCGACTAGAGCGCGCCAGCCTTGTGCGGCGCCGCATCTTCCGGGCCGTTTTTTACGGGAATTAGGAAGAAATGGACGGAATCACCCCCCTCTTCATAGTCCCCCATCCCGTATACGAATACTCCACGTGAAATCCGTACCACCTCAGATTCGTGGAGCGATGCCTTTAACTTGAATAAACCAGAAGTCCAGCTATGCAAGAAATTTTTGCACCAGCATCAACTATAGCCTTAATAGCTGATGAGGAAAACTTACTTTGGGAAAGCATTTTGATTTTTTGTCACTATCATGCTGACTGCTCTTAAGTTTTCTTTCACACTGCAGAAACGGATTCTCGTCTTGTTTCACTAATAATTTATTTGAACAAAATTAGTCGACACAAAAAAAAAACCTGAGGATGCATGGCTTATGTTTGTCATCCCTGACGCTTGCATCTCCACACAGCTGCTCCGAAATTACATGATACGAGTACTATGGCGATGAAGATCTTAATTCTCACCAACATAATTTTCGTCGCTGACACATTGCATTTTAGGTTGGCTGAACTCCGTGGAGAGGCTATTGTCTACAGACATCAAAAAGAAAGGTAGTTTTACTGTACTCTAGTACAGTAACCACAGGTGACACTGCCAGAAGTTGCCAGAAGGTTGCTGAAAAAATTAAATGCTACCAGTTCTCTCTCGTGTCCAAAATTCAAGATAATAAAGAGTAAAGACGAGAACCTCATTATCACTCCATTCGTCTTTGAAACCAGATTCTGACCTTCACAACGAAATCCGGGCCCGTTCCAATCTATGCATATCTGGCTGATGTCTCAGAAATTTCAGTCTTGGAGTTTTTGATAAGGAAATGGGTCGAGTGATTATCGCTCTATTTCCTTCTTTTTTTTCTTGAAAGTTTTATGAAAATGATTGAATACACAGTGATTGAACTGACTTGTCACATCGATGTTGCATTCTAAACAGCAATGCCACAACCTCACCCAAATAAACACAAATAATGCGACTTCACTTTTAGTTACGGTTTAAGTAAATCCCGCTACTGCTTTTTCCGTCGTCAAATGTGTGCAATTATATAAATATTTGTGATAAAGGCTTGGAGAACAAAAACGCAATCCTGCTTATTTTTAGGATATCAAATTCGGATAGTTGCTGGAATTTTAAGTACATCAAGCCATTTTCCTCTAAAATTGCTGGACTCTTCCTCTGGATTCCATGCAAATGTTTTCTCCCCAATCCTTTCTTCTTATTTTTTCTTCCTGTCGTATTATCGTATTTTCACTAAAAAAAAAGAGTTGATATTACAGCAAAATGGTAGCACTCTGTGTCATGTGGTTCATCACATTGACTGGCTGGAAACAGGTACGAAAATTCTTTCCAGACTGGTAAATCATAAAGAATAAAGTGAGTTGCGGTTATCGCTCCGCTTGGGAGCGCCATCACGTTCACTTTTATTCAGAATCGTTTGGGGTTTACGAACGTGTAACTGGTCTATACTACAATGACTTGTGGGGGCCAGCCGATGCTTAGGTCAGTGTTTTTCTTCTCTCAGCCAAGTCTGGTACTAACTCATCGATCGCGGAGGGATGAAACACTTGGTTGGCACTAGGAGGGGATCGAACATCTCATTGATCATGACGTAGCCACAGGGGAACTTCTTATCGATTGCACAACACTGCCCCACAGAAACATCATGCTATATAGTAACGCGCTTAGTCCGCGTGTCACGAAAATACTACCGGTGAGGTGCCGAACCATTGCCATGCACCTGATAGGCCGGCACTCCACCTTTTCACCATTGTCCAGATTTATGTAAACATCTATGTTGGCCTTGATAAGGCAAGTTAGTTTCTCTCGTATGTTAGTGAAAGTAAATGAACTTTTATGTGAATGTATACTTCCAAATTTGCAAACTATCATGCTGTATAATAACGGGCGTATTCTGTCACGTGTGTGCGTCTGAGTATGTGTGTGTCTCAGTCAAGAAATCCCATAAAGAGAGGGAGACGGATAACATGGCGTCGGTTTGTTGCGCTGGAGCCCCAACTCGGTAATATTAGGTGAGACGGGTTCTACGGCGTCGAATTTGTGCCCTGGAGTCAGATAGCCATAAAATGGGATGGGATGGGTCCCACGGGGTCAGAATGGTGCGCCGGTGCCAGAAAGCTGTAGAGCGGGGAGAGACGGGTGTCACTGCGTCGGATAGGCCCCAAGGCGGTAGAATGGACTTCTATGGCTCCTTCACATATCTATTTCCCAGCATGTATCCATGATGCTGCTAACATCCTTTCTTCAGAAAGGGGAAACAAGCGTGCGAACGGCTGATCAAATACAGCACACCGTAGCCAACAATTTATGCGATTTGACGTAGAACGTTATTTTTATCACTACGATAGTGATATTCACATCATTTTATGTTAGCACATCGCTCTTTACTAATTGTTGAGAACGGAGGAAACTCATACTTTCAATAATGTTTCTAAATTGTGGAGATTTGAGAGAAGCATAGATGTAAAATCAAGTTTAATTGTTCTCTAAATATAGAACTGACGCGCTTAGGGAAAATCTTTTATCTATTCTAATTTTACAAAAATGTCGCTACTATTATTTCTTATTGATCGGTGAATGCGAGAGAAGCGAACAGCAAAATAAGCCGGAAGTTGGCCTCTAGGCGCACGTTCAGGCTTGTAGTCTATAAAGCATACATGCATACACTGTGTAGATATCCTTAAATACAACTTATCGAACCCACACGAATTGCAGAAGAAAGCGCTGTTATCCAAGCATGAGTTTATAGGTGTTGCACCGCAGGGAAAAGAGTGTTTCATCAGACATTTAAATTACGACTGTATCAAAATATGATGTCTGTAAAAATTAAACGAAAACATCATATTAAAGCCGTTGCGCATTTTCGTAATCGGGGATAAGAAAATAAACCTTCTGGCAAATCTGCGGCACCCCTACGCTAAACGGGAGCTGTCGAGCAGTTCCAAAAAAAACCTCAAATAAACAAAGAGTGAGGTATAAAACATAGTTAATGTACAAAATACACCACAATGTATAGTATCGAGCGAACCGATGCGACTGACGATCGCGTCACGTTAGCTCTGCTTCCGAAGCACAAATGTTATTGATAGTCGTGAAGACGCGTTTGTGAGTGTTTGGGCATGAACTGTAGAAGAAATGCAATTCTGGCTCTGATTTCTTTTCATCCAAACTTATCCCTCGCCATGGTGATGGTTTTATGTTTGGTTTCAGCAGCAGTGAGAGTTTTTCCAACTATTTGAGTTCTTGAGGTATCCTTCTGAATGGGTCTGACTTAAGTATGTAAAAATCTTGTTAACTTGAAACCGGTTTAACATTGTTTCTATTCTCCGCGGAAATAGTTCGTTCCTTCCGAAGGTTTTAGGAAAAGGCAAAAAAAGGATGGCTATGATTTTAGACGAGTACCTGAATGTAGCAATAGATGACTGTCACTGTTCGTGTTATAGGGAATTCAATGCAACGCGCAGTTAATGCGAATCGCCATTCCAAGGCATGATTAGCTCATAAGAGTAGCTTTCAACAGAAAGGAATCTGACATCGCTCAACTGATCCATATCATGGACGACTGTGGCGATGCTTCGCTTTCATAAAATTGCTAAAAATTCTACTATTTGTTCGTGGATGCTTTTACTTATTCACCTCATGAGCTTACATATCCCTAACTTCCTTCTCATTTTGCACTCTCTTGTTTTGTATTTCTCAACACCACGAAATGTGAACATGTCGTAAGCAGGTTTTTTTGGCAAAGTATTAATTAAAATGAACTTTTCCACTTCCTCACAGAACCTTTGGAACCATTTCTTGGGTCAAAAATCTGCTTTAAGGCAGCCTTTCGAACGAAGGGTCTCATAGTGAAAACAAGCAATTGCTCACCTGCAGGATTTTCCGTAACTCTCCTAGACGGACGTCAATTTCTCTGTCTACAATGGTGATGGGGAATCTTCCAATTCCCGAAACAAATCTATTCAGGCTTTTGTGAAGACGCTACAGAAGATATTAGTTAAATTCTTCAAATTCTCTATTACTTCCCGTGTGAAAAGAAAGATGTGATAATATGTTGTTTCAAGCAATATTAGAAAATCTCAATCAAACAATCGTAGTTTCGGACTACTACTTTGTGGCTATTTCAGAATCCCTCCATTATCTATCGCTCGAATCAGTAATTGCTAAAAACTAAAAATATTCAAATGAACGCCAGAGATTAGTTGAACAGCAGTCTTCGTTCTTAGGGTTCATGTGAGCTCTTCGAGGATGACGATACTTCTCAGCACACTCTTGGAAGAGAAGGGAACGTTATTAAAAGAAGCGCTCAGAGTGAGGCGAGCTGTGAAGCAATCCTTGCCAAATTAAGGTATTAATATCAATGAATTAAAAAAATCCAGTGCTTGTGTCGGGATTCTGTGAGGAGATTTTCCTTTGCTCTTATTAACCACAACGAACCAGTTTTTGAAAGGGTGAAGCCATGGGTTTACGAGTTTTCTCGAATACCATCCAATCACATGCAAGGTAACGTACACACTCACTTGAGCTCCCAACTAGACACGAGTTGGGAGCTCACGTGCTGAAAATATGTGCAAGTTTCTTCTTACGTTATTTGTTGCTTCGTTACCTTTCACAATTTCACTGTCTTACTGTCTTATGCTTCACGGCTCACTGCGTCTATTTTTTTTTTGCATGAACGACATTTTGGATGGTAATCTCAAATGTAGATCATTTTAGGGCTTTTTTCAAGGATTTTAACTAAAGCCAGTATTCTCAGTTTTTGCGAGGTGCGGAAAAAAGGGCGTGGAAGACGATCGGGGAATGAGATGGTTAACAAAGTAGTTTCAAAGCAATAAATAAATTCAGGTTGGACGGACTTTCTACAGCCGCGGAACGTGATTTGCAAACATCATCGACGAGTTTTACAGGTTAGAGTTAAAGGCATCACCCCACGAATCTAAGGTGGTGCAGATTTCAAGTGGAGTATTCGTATACAGGATGGGAGACTACGGAGAGGGGCGTGATTCCGTCCATTTCTTCCGTAAAAAACGGCCCGGAAGATGCGGCGCCGCACAAGACTGGCGCGCTCCAATCGAACCTCTTGTACAAAATGGTGCGCCAAAACGAATGAAGCCCTATCTTCCGGGCCGTTTTTTACGGCAATTAGGAAGAAATAGACGGAATCACCCCCATCTCTGTAGTCTTCCATCCTGTATACGAATACTCCACCTGAAATCTGCACCACCTCAGATTCGTGGAGTGATGCCTTTAAAGCCGATTGGAATACCCGATTTCATATATCGTTTGATTTCTAAGATGAACCTGTGACAATTTCCTCTACAACTTATGGATCACAGCGTTCAATCTAGTATGCATCCAGCTTGGAATCCTCTCAGAGAATATTTTTAGATGTAATATTTAAATTTCATTTCTTCGCCAGCCGACGTCTGAACATGCTTTCAAAAATTTGGTGCTTATTGCGTACTATTTCATTAGTTAAATTTCATTTGATCACTTTTCAACTTTATCTGACTGAACGATGTCTATTGCGCAGAAAAAATTTTCTAGAAAGTGGGTCTTTAAAAGAACTTCCTTGCCTGAACATCTTTTGTGTTTGCTTTCAATGAGAAATCAGCTTAGAATTGAGCTTACATATTTTAATTTCGTACAGTACTACAAAAATGAATAGATGAGAATAAATTTCTTGGGGTGGAGGTCCGAGTTAAGTTGCGTCGGCGAGATTTTTCCTCGAAAGACCCGCATTCCACGGTGCGCGTTAGGGTCATAGAGGGCCCAACTCTCATTTCCAGTAATAAGATCTTCGAGAGACTCCTTTCGAAACCCGGACGAAGAAGGAGAGATTGACAGATGGGGGCACCCGCGTTAGGGTTATAGAGGGACTGGAGGTGACTGACGACTGCTGAACTGCTAAACCCTTGTCTCACCGTAAGACTGCGGATGTTGATCTCCGGATTTGTCTTCGAAGGTCTCCGCTTGCGGACCAGTGTTTCAGAGTCCTGATGGCAGTGGTGCCCTCGCCCAATCTGCTGTCAATGTGGCGGGCTGCTGCTGTTGCTCCAATGCCGTCACGCCATTCATAGAAGATGATAGCTCGAAGTTGCTCTTGCGTAATTGACATCGCGATTAAAGTTAAAGAAGGCTCCCCGGCTATGTATACTTACTGTAAAGAAGCTTCGAGAATGTTCTGCAACTACAACATGGGTTCTGCACAAAAATGGAAAGTTTTGGAATTTCCGAAAAATGGGTGACTAAACTTTCTGTCTAGCCTAATACGTTTGCACAGGTGAGATAAAAAGTCATGAAAGAAATTCACCTATTCTTATGTTATGATCGGCAGCATGCCGATATAAACTGTCGTTTTCAAAATCACGTTTTGCAGAAGCGGGCGTACTTTCTACATCTACTGAACTCGATTTGCAAACATCATCGACGAGATTTGCAGGTTAGACTTAGAACAGATTTAAATAACCGATTTCATATGTTCATATCAGTTTGTTTTCTATGATGAAGTTATGACGAGTTCTTCTACAACACTTTTTTTTTCCTCAATTTTTCTCTCTCGCTCTCTATTTTCCTCAATTTCAACGCACTACTCACTCATCTTCTACAACTTATGGATCGCCCACAGTGTTTAACAAAGTATGCTCCTAGCATGGAATGACTTGCCTCAGAGAATACTTTGCGACGAAATATTCGAATAATTTCATTCTTTCGCCGGCCGACTTTTGAGCATGCTTTTAAAAATTCTAGTACCTGTTGAGGACTATTTCAATGGTTTCTTTCCATTTAATCACTTTTCAACTTTATTGAACATTGTCTATTGAGGAGAACTAGCAGGTGGGTCTTTCAAACAACTTCCTTACCTGAACATGTTTTGTGCTTCCTTTCAATGAGAAATCGGCTTGGCTAAAACTAAGCTTACATGTTTTAACTTCGTTTAGTACTAGGAAAATGAAATAGATGAAATTACAGAAATTTTGGTGGCCATTTTTGAAAAATAAATCAAAGATTTTCTACAAAATGATTCACTTAGCGCATAATTCAGACACAACTCTTCTGTAATAGAGTATTAGTCACTAGCTTAGTGCAGCAGGTTTCCTTTGTTGCCGGCTCCAGCCCGTTTTGAGGAACAAGAAATTTACTTGAAGGAGAGAAAATATCTTGGTGTTATCTGTTAACTGTTACTGTGGGGATAGCTTCCATTTCCTCAAACATGAGTAAAGATTCCGAACAACAGTGGTAGTCTAAAGCGACTATCTACGAAAGGAAAAAACCATTTGGCTCCACGAAACTTGCCAATAGGTAGATTTCATTGATGTTGATAGTATAATTTAATTTTGCTCAGATGAGGTAAGAGGTCAGGAAAGAGATTCGCTTATTCTTGTGTTCATATCGACAGGATGACCTCTACTACTGTGTTCAGAGTCAACATTCGCAGGCCCGGCACTGACGACAGTTCCTGCATATGAGCTTCTCGGTTGGGAATACTACTACGAAACGAATATGTGCTATAAGGTGTAGTTCATCATGGCTCAGATCTTCTGCCAGAACTTTTTTCGCTCGAAAGAACAGCAGTGTATTCTGCACGAATGAAGTAATTATTATGAAGCCGAAATGAGGTTCTAATCCTTTTCCTACGGCGAAATCACTAGCCCTTAGTATCTAGAAGACAAATTTTGTGTGGCTGATAAATCCTATCAAAAGTGCCTTGTAAGGAGTAACTTGGAAAATATTGGAGACGAACTTCTGATCAATATGCAAGGAATCTTTGCCAACTGTGGTTGTAGTACAACCTGATTACAAGAAAGACAGTGCAGTGGCATTAAAGCGAAATGCTGATAAAATAACTTTTGGCTCATTTAGCTTCGAGTGTCCATACCATAAAAAAGATGGGGACTTGTATTTATAAAGGATAAGATATTGCATGGGTCTGTTCTCATAGAGGTCCGTTTGAAGTTAATGAACGACTGGTTAGCATTATAATTACTTACGGGGCGACGAGATGCGTAAAGATAGCGTCTTCATCCTTTCAGACAAGTTTGCTACTAACTTATCGACACCACACTACACCTACACTTATCGAGGGGCTGAAAGTGCTGAAAGTGGTGGAACTGGGGCGATTTCGATTTGTCGGTCGCGAAGTCACAGCCAAACCAACTGTCGGCTGAGATAATCTTTAGGAACCGACGTTAGTGCTCTGCCTACTTACGGTCCGCGTACCGTATGAATACGGATTCACCGATTCAGCGAACCTAAAGGCGTTTGATATTGGTGAAATGTGATTCGAGCCAAATGATTTACTTCAGACGTGAGCGCGTTGAGCTTCATACGCAGTGAACGAAATCTGTGTGGTCAAAATGCAAACATCAAGTCAAATTACTCCGAAGAAGTTGTATTGCCACTCTTGAGGACGACCCTATTACAACGCGAGCATACTGCATTTCGTTTGTAAAGATTATGAGTTCACATTGCAGAAGTTCCGGGTGCCAGGTGGCGGTAATCAAGATGTAAAGGAATCAGAAAAAAATTGCACTGGTTACGGAGGGAATTTAGCGTCAATTCATTCTGCGGCACAAAACAATTTTTTACAGCGTAAGCAGTTCTTCATTATGTTATTAATTTCAGTATTTGCAAACCGGTGCTTGAGACCCGCGTCATCAAGATCAAAGCTGTCGGCACTCGTTTCTCTCTTCGACATATATTGAATAGATATCCTTCTAACCTAAAATGAGTTTTCTTCTAGAGATGCTCCCCATCACCCCCTGTGTGATCGGATTGAAATTTGTTGAAAATCAATGTGGCGTTGCTCATCGTTATTGGTCAGATTCTTCCGTTGTCAATTTCGAAAATTGGGAACCAGGAGAACCAAACAATAATATGTGTGAGCAGTTCTGTACATATGTAAGTTTAAAATACACTATCTATCCATAAATCACTTGCCGACTGGAATAGTATAAAAATGTGTGCAGCTAATGTTTAAAACTCTTCGAATGATCACTTATGGGTGTTTTGTTAAAAAAAAGACATCCTTGTGTGTAGTAATTTGTTGCCTCTCTGGTTGAATTGATTTTTTTCAGCTGCAAAGTGATGGAACGTGGAACAATTATAGATGTGATGCTAACAGTGCATTCGTCTGTGAAACTGATAATATTGTCTACTGCCCTCAACGCAGAACGTGAACGTGCAGTTTAATTTTTCCTCTAGTGCGACATTTCCGTGGAGTTGTGAAACTGACATCGATTTCTCCTTCAGAACTTTGCTTCTTCTTATCCTGTCCGCGGGCTGGCATTTCACTCTCTATTTCTATCCTATAAAGTGTTTCAAACATAAAAGCTGTGAAATATTAAGGAATTTGTCAGTTGTGGACAAATCATAAAACGAGTAGAAAGTTGTGGATGGAATAAATATTAAGGAGGATATATGGTTAAAATGCTCGGAGGTCAGCATCTTAAAGAACTGGCTTATCCGTATTTGTATTTGTTGTTTTGTTATCCTTATTTGTCTCTGCCTCAGGGAACATGATGTACCACTGCTCTAACTCCATCATTCAGTTATAAGATCCATTTAGAACACTTTCCATGTATGAGGAGAAGTGTATGTTAAGAAGCAGCAGGGATTTGTCGAGTAAAGTTCGAAGGAGGTGATTTCTAGGAGTGAGGGGGTCACTGGAGGAGAGAAGTGAGAACGGAAACGAAGAGAGGAGGAAGGAGGTTAAGGTGAAGAGAGAAAGGGGAAAGAGGAAAGGAGAAGAGATGGCAAGAGAACGAAACGAGAAGGAAGTAGGGAGGAGTTTGATGTTGAATAATGACACTTCAGTAAGGAGGACGAGAGGGCTTCGGTGGACCATAAACAATATGTAGAAGAATAGCCAAAATTGAATCATTTCTTCAATAATTGTTTTCCTTTAGTAGAGCCGTACACGAGGTTGTTATAGTCCTTTATTCGTGGCTAACGTTTCGGCAATATCGCCTTTTTCAGAGCCTGAAAGGGGTGAAATCGAACGTGACTAATCCGATCAAACGCCTTATCCGCCCAACAAGGAAAGTCCTACGTTAACCGTTGGGCCTCATAGCTACCAGTGGAAGAAAACATCGTACCTTAGGATCAGCTGACTATCCTACCACTGCTAGATACCTGATGTGAGGTGACTAGCGCAATCAAATATCAGCCTTAAATAAGGCGTGAGTTCCCTCGTAATGGAGAGGCATTCCTCCTTGCGATTCATATTTGGACTCTTGGAGTGGATCCAAAAAGCCTCCAGAGCCTTGCGCGCCGCAATGCTAGGTTCGCGCGCCAAAATCGTGATCTTAACTTCAAAATCTTCTCCGTTATGACGCCGCACCCTGTGACCACCCAATTCAGTCATATGATTTCCTTTTGCCGTCCAGGTGTTCTTTGATTCGAATACATAGTGGTCTAGCTGTTTCTCCTATGTATTCGTCACCACACTGTACACAGGAAATCATATAAACAACACATGAATTCATGCAATCACCCTCGTTGTTATCCGGGCATATTTTACACTCCGGTGTCGTGCAAATACGATCATATAGGCGATTCCGAATGAGTATTTGCTTAAGGTTACTAGAGGGGAGCTCCACGATGGCGACAGATTCTTCAAGTTTAGCTTTCCTCAGACACCGCCGAATAGCAGCGCTAACCTCATCGGAAATAAATGGTACACAAAAGGGTACTTTCTCCATACCAGATTTATTTCGGGTTTGTGCTCTTTTTGTGATAGACCGCATAGGTGCGTAGCCGTTACCGCATAGGTGTGTAGCCGAATCATTTCTGTCGCATCACAATATGTAGCAGAATGTCCGAAAGTAAGTCATTTCTAGTCCTTAAAGGAGTTTTAAAGAAGTTCCACTGAACATGCTGTTTGAGGGACTTCTAGACAAGTGATTATCATGGAATAACACCCAAGTCTTAATATGAAGAAAATCACATACCAAAGGCGATTAAACATGGTGCGCCATAAGCAATCTTGTTATATGCGGGACTTTCCCCAGTTTCTATCCACACTCTATTACTAGACATCGACAGAATATGGACAACTATTTATTAAGTTAGTTTGGCAAATTGACGTTTCTGTGAAGGTCCGCGCAAGTGTGGATATTGCTGAGGCTCTGCACCTAAGAAATAGAAGAAAATCAATAAAACTAGAATATGATTTGCTTTAATTTTTTGAAGTTAATTATTGAAAGAATAGATCTGAATAGTTAGCTGAGAACCGTGGAATACGCAGAAGTGGTAAATCTATGAAAAGGCCAATACACAATTTTGCATATTCCGATGTGGACACATCCTTCGTTTATGAACGTAGAGAGTAGTTTTTTCCTTAACTTCTGAAACTTAGAGTTCCTAATTTGGTTTATTACGAACATTGAAATGGTAAACCCTGCTTAAAGCCTCTAAAAATATAAGGCTGTAAACATTCGAGAAACATTTTTTCAAAATTTCAGAAGCTTCTAGATTTATTTTTTAAAAACGTATAAATAGGGCAGTTATAAGGCTCATAAATTATCTATCACTAGAAATTTCCTCAAAGCAAGCGCCAGAAATGGTAAGTTTTTCAGTCTGCCCAACTTTGTCTCAGACGTTTGAAGCATATATTCAACACCGCTTTTGTTAATTACGTTTTGGAAGGCATGCATCCCAGTAGAACTTCTGCTTTCTCCCTCAACGCCCCTTCCATTTTATACTTTTGTCATAAACTATTTTTTATTAACATACAATATGCAATGTTACGTCTACAATATGCAATAGAGAGCGAGGAAAGATTTGGTTGCAGTGAATTAGTCCGATTAACGTAGTGGGATGAAAAATGAGAATTAATACTGATGGATACGGTCCTGTTGCTAGGCAAATTCGTTGTGGAAAAAGAATTATGATGTACGACCCATTATAAAAATGTTGAAATTATTCGCTGGTTGCTAAAAGATGACATCTAATTGCTGAAGCATTGCTGCCAATGCCACATAAAGATATGCCAATACGTGGACGGAGTTACCCAGATAAAAGCGCTGGGCGGGGCTGAGAAACCGGCCCTGTCATTCTTCTCGTATCGGTTATCTACCGAACGTTTGTGTTACGTTTGTTACGTCTACAAGCAGTCGGCTACGAAATCCTTCATTCCAATTCAGACATAAATATAATAACAATGCAGCTTCCATGCTAATTTCTTTCAAAAAAAAAGTGCAACAACATTTCTCAGTTTGCTTCTCTAATAATTAACATAAACAACATAAATAGAAGAAAAAATACAGGAAAAAAATTGATGCAAGAAAAAACCTAAGGAAGGATGACTTGAGCTTTTCACCCTTCACGCCTGCATCTCCATATAATTGTTACAGAAATGGGTTAAGGTTCCAAGAATTTAATAAAGTTGCTGTAAAATAAACCTGTTTCCGATTTTTTTTTGCAAAAATAGAAAACCTTTTTTTCTGATTTTTTTTCGGATTCTGACTTACATTAGAAAATCCGGGCCGTTCCAATCTGTGCATGTGTAGCTGATGGCTCAGAAACTCTAGCTCTGGGAGCACTTTGTAATAAGGAGCTGGGTCGTGTGGTTATCTTTCTATCTTCTTTTTTTTGTGTAAATGACTGGATAAAGATATTGACAGTAACATACTTAGATAACAGATAAAAACATATTTTGTCATCACACTGGTGTTCCAATCTTAACGATAATGCAACAACTCTACCTAAATAAAGACGTGATTCCAGATTTAGTTACGATTTAAGTAACACCTAGCACCGCTTTTTTCCTCGTCAAATATGTGCAGTTATATGAAAGTTTGTGATAAAGGTTTGGGTAAGGTAAATGCAATCCTATATATTTTTGGGACATCAAATTCGGATAGTTTTGTGGATTTTAAGTACCCTAAGCAATTTTCTTCTAAAATTGCTGGACTCTTCCTCTGGATTCCATGCAAATGTTTTTTCTTCCAATCATCTCTCTTTACTTTTCTTCGTGTTCTATTATCATATTTTCAGTGGAAAAAATGAGTAGATATTACAGCAAAATGGTAGCACTCTGTGTTATGTGGTTCATCGCATTGACTGGATGGAAACAGGTACGAAAATTCTTTTTAAATTTTCGTGAATATCAATGGTGAAACCATATATGATATGTGTTAACATACGCCACTGTCTGATACATTGATTTATATCACAGTTGGCCCACGGTGCATGCTGTATGTCATACTAAGATGAAAGAGATTAGCGCAAAACTGGCTCACCTAAATTTACGTTAGTTTCCATTTATAGACGCCACAGAAATATAAAGGCCAAAGGGTAAATTGTCTGGGTTCGATCACTTGGGATGCGTAACCGCGTTCACTTTCAAGTTATCGACCAATTTGTCGATCCCGGAGGAATGGAAGTCTTGGTTTGCGATAGGACGAAGTAGAACTTCTGATCGATCATCCTGAATCCACAGCTGAACTTCTTACCAACTGCCTCACACTGCTTCACAGAAATGTAGAGTCTATAAAACATACATGCATATACTGTGTAGATATTCTCAAAGCATGACTTATCGTACACGCACTAATTGAGCAGGAAGCGCTGTTAAAGGCATCAACCCACGAACCTGAGGTGGATTTGAGGTGGAGTATTCGTATACAGGATAGTAGATAGATATGGAAAGGGGATGATTCTGTCCATTTCTTCCTAACTGCCGTAAAAACGGCAAAAATGCGGCGCGTGCACAAGGCTGGCGTTCCATTCGAATTTCTTCGAACAACTTGAAAATAGCGCGCCGGAACGTCCGAAGAAGCATCTTCCAAGCCGTTTTTTTACGGGAATTAGGAAGAAATGGACGGAATCACCCTCCTCTCCATAATCTACGATCCCGCATAGGAACTCTCCACCTGAATTCCGCACCACCAAATATTCGTGGGGTGATGCCTTTAACCATGCATGTATTTATAGCTGCTACACCTCAGGGAAAAGAATATTTCATTGTTTCATTAGGAAGACATCTATATGGCGATTGCATCAAAATGTGACGTCTGTGAAAGTTAAACGAAAATATCATATCATTGAAAAAGCCATTGTACATTTTCGCAAACTGGCTTAAGAAGAAAAGTCTTCTGTGATTCGCGCAAATTTCCGGCATCACTTCCCTTAATCGCTTTGAAAAATGGTGTGAAAAGTGACTTTCCTTTCCTAGCGGGGAATCTAAACGGGAGCTGCCGAGCAGTTCCATTTAAAAAACCTCAAATAGACATAGAGTGAGGTATTACATGCAATTAGTGTAGAAGACACAGAAAAAGTGAGCGAACGCGTGGCGCTGATCATCACGTAGGACAACCAAAGCACAAATGATATTGGTGTTTGTGAGCGACGGTTATGGACGGTTATGGAATGTAGAAGTGGAATCCAGGTTCTTAATTTGCTTTCATCAGAACTAATCCCTTGTAATGGTGGGTTTTTTGCGTCATTTTCTATGGCTCGAATTAATAACTGCTAAAAAAAAACTAGGTTTAACATATTGGTTCACCCTCACTAGAAATATTTGAATGAATGCAAGAGACCTGGTCAACCCCAACCTTCATGTTTAGAGTTCATGTGAGCTCTTCGACGACGACGATACTTCTCACTACACTTTCGGAGGAGAAGGGAACGTAGTCAAAAGAAGCGCTCAGATTCCAGCAAACTGTGAAGCAATCCTTGGCAAAATAAGGTACTTCTTTCGATGATTTAGAAGAAATTCGGTGTTCGTCTCGGAATTACTTGAGGAGATTTTTCTTCGCCTTTATTAACCGAAACAGATCGGTTTTTGATTTGGTGAACCCATTTTTATTAGTTTTCTCAAATTCGATTAACGAATGGACTCCCAATTGGACTCGGGCATGAGTTCATGAGCTGCAAATCTGTGCTGGTTTCTTCTCACGTTGTTTTCCGCTCCTTCACATTTTGAAATTTCACAGCTTTACTGTTGTATCTTCTGCGATTCATTTCGTTCTGTTTTTTCCACTTAAACGAGAAAAATGTTAGACCGTTCTGGATGGCAATCTCGAAAATAGATCACCCTACGGTTTTCTTTCCGAGAGTTTTCCCTTAAACCAGTGTTTTTCGACCTTGGTGAGGTGCAGAAAAAAAGGAGATAGAAGAAAAGTTAAATTGGAAGTTAATAAATCGGATGGTCATCAGAGGGATTTCAGAATAATGAATGAATTCAGGATGGACGGACTTTCTACAAACACCGAACGTGATTTCCAAACATCGCCGACGAGTTTGGCAGGTTAGGGTTAGAACTGATGGAAAAACTCCATATATGTATCAGTCTGATTTCTAACTCGAAGCTAAATTCTGGACTGATGAATTTTTCCGTAGTAGATTATTAGCCACAGTAATTAGTGAAGTATTCGCCAAGCATCAAATAATTTCTCTCGAGGAACATTTTTAGAAAGAACATTCAAATAATTCATATTTCATTTTTCATTTATTCATATTCTATAGACTTGTGAACATGCTTTTAAAAATTCAGCGCTTTCTGCGTACTATTTTATCAGCCTAAATTCTTGATATGACGAAGAGCTTTTGCTGATTTGAGTCAACCGCGGCAATGCCCGAAACAGCTTTTTCAAAGAAAAGGTGGCAGAAAATATTTTTTGCTTGATTTTAAGTGGACAAAGAGCTTCCATTTCTTTGAGAATTAGTAACAATTTTGAGAAGCAATGGTAGGCTAATCACAGTGAAGGAAACCGTTTGTTTCTTCGGTTGACAAGAATAGTTCGCGTTGATCAGTTAGTCTTAAAGGCATCACCCCACGAATCTGGGTGGCACGGATTTCAGGTGGAGTACTCGTATACGGGATCGTAGATTACGGAGAGGTGGGTAATCCCGTCCAATTTTTGCTAATTAGCGTACAAAACGGCCCAGAAAATACAGCATCAGGCGTTCTGGCGCACTATTTTCTACGGGGAGTTCGACTGGAGCGCGCCAGCCTTCTGCAGCGTCGCATATTCCTGACCGTTTTTTACGGCAATTAGGAAGAAATGGACGGAATCACCCTTCTCTCCATAATCTACTATCCCTTATAAGAATACTCCATCTGACATCTGCACCAGCTCAGATTCGTGGGGTGATGCCTTTAAAATCACAATTAATTTTTGACATTTGAGGAAAAGGATGCGCACGAAAACGACCTACTCTGAAGCTCATATTGACAGAACTAATGGCTAATGTCGTGTTCAAAGTTAACTGTTGCAGGCAAGGAATCGCAGACAATTTCTGCAACTGAACGGAAGGGCTGGCTCTACTATAGCACGTCGAAAATGTGCTATAAGGTGTAGTTGAACCTCGTTAAGTCCTCGACAGTTCCCTCAATTTTTTTTTACTTCTCGAAGCAACATTTTTTTCGTGAATGAAACAATTACTCTGCTGAAGTGAGGTTAAAACCACTGCGGCGAAATCTTAGCCTTATCATTAAAATATTGAAAGTACATACTGGACAGTACTGTTTGTCGCGCAGTTGTACAGATTTGCGGTGTGTTTATGGCCATCACTTAACATCAGAGCGTAAATGATGCCAATTATGAATCACTCCTGTAACTAAGCATTAATGCTTCGCCTGTCTGACAAGCCTACTCATAGATGAAGCATTCTGCTGCTCTAAAAAACTCCTGAACCATCTGACCAACCTAGCTGCGAGTGCTTGTTCAACTTTGACCGTGTCAGCGAGAAGCCAAAAAAAAACTTCATTTGAAACGTTAATTTGATAAATTTATATGTGATTTTCCATAACAGAAATTCAGCGTCCGTTTAACTTTCGATGAGGCGGAGAAGAAATGCAATTTCTATGATGGACACTTAGCATCTATTCATTCTATGGAACAGAATCTATTTCTTTTAGGCAAGTCATTTTGTCATCAAAAGTTCTGAAAGTAACTATGGCTACGTAACTACAAACTACTGTCACTACTGTCGTCAAGAAAGACGGCAATGCTTGGGACACGTTCGTATGAATGTTTTAAATAAATATAATTTAGATCGAAGGGTTTTCATTCCAGATGTCAACACAGAAAAACATCACGCCAGGATCGGGTTAAGATTGGACGGACCATGTGATCCTTCTTCTCGTCACAAACATTGGTCGGATGGTTCGGATGTCAATTTCGAGAACTGGTTAGAAGGAGAACCAAGCAGTCAACAATGTATTGAAAACTCTACAATTGTGAGTTTGAAACACTCCATCCTTCCATACTTGCTTACTTAGATTCTCAGATGGTACGTCCTCACTGAACGTCCAGGCTCCAGCATATCTTCCACAATGTTCTTTCCATCTCGTGTCGTTTCCTCGGCATTGTTATCCGAGATGTTCTAAAATTTCATGAGGGGTTTTGGCGAGGACCTTGAGCCATATTCACCTGAGCTGTCAACTGGCTCATCAGTGCAGCGAATACATCAATCCATCTCGTCGGCGGTCTCCCTCGAGGGAGTTTAGCATCTTTTCGGATCCACCCTAGCGTTCCTTTAAACCATCTATCGTTTATTCATTTCATTATGTGGCTGGCTGCTTTGCTTTCGGTATGTATTCCGCTGGGTCGCGAAGACGGGACACTACTCTTAGACGAAGTTGCGATGGCCGTTTAGGTATTGTGTGCGCCGGTTAAACTTCAGATGACATCTCTCAAGAGCCCTGTGGATAGTGAACAATTTCCTAGCAGCGGTGTTTGTTCACGTTTCCGCTGCATAACAGAGCGCTGGAAGAACTGTCGAGTCGAACAGATGGGCACGAAGATCTTGGTCTGTCAGTTGGTCCGTAGCTTCCCTGACGGCTGCAAATGCTGCCCATGCTGTTCTCATTCTTTTATTCAGTTCTTCCTTCAAGTCGTTTTCCATGTTCATAGAACGTCCGAGGTATACGTATGACGAAGTTTCCACGATTTGGGAGCCTTCAAGTTGCACTCCTCCGTCCTCGCAGTAGGCGTTCTTCATGAACTGTATCTTCTTTCTGTTTATTCGCAGTCCTATTCTCTTCCCTGCTTTGTTCAATTCCTTGGGGACCGTTTCTACTTTATTGGTACTTCTCGAAAATAGAAAAATGTTGTATGCAAAACAAAGTTTGGAGAGGAATCTTCCATCAACACGTATGCTCTCACCAAGAAAGTGATTTCATTATCAATTGCAGTGCTGCCGTGAACAGCTTCGGCGATGTACTATTTCTTTGTCGTACCGTTTTTCTAATGAGTATGGTGAAGAGACGGTAGAAATGCTAGTGATGCATAAGTCGTAGCAGTTGGCTAATGCCCTCACATACGATGCGTCCACACTTTGATCGACAAGCGCTGACAGAATTGCATTCGTTTCTTTGCTGTCTAAGCTTTTCTTACAGTCGGCCAAGGTTAGAACGAGGGGCAGGCGGTATTTCGGGCAAACCTCTGTGAACTTCAGCACAGTCTGGATGAGGTCCAAGCAGCTGAACCCTTGACAGAATCCGGCTTGTTCTTGAGGCTGGGCCTCATCCAGCGCCCTTGATATGCGCGTGAGGATGATCTTAGTGAATACTTTGGGTAACACTCTCAGCAAGCATATCAGACGGTAGTTCCAAAGGTCCTATCAGTCACCATTTTTGTGGATAAAAACGGTTCGTCAAGCTTTCCACCCGTCTGGGTTCCTTCCCTTTTGAGGACATGACGTCATGTGCTCTGATAAGATTTCATGAAGTGAGCCTGGTGATATAAAATCAGGCCCGAGAGTTGTGCCAGGTTTCATGCTCTTGATAGTGACTCGTACTTCCGAAGGGAGAATCCGTGGTGGAGTATCACCAGTGCGAATGATCGGGTTTGACACAGGAGTTGATGAACGGGAAAGGTCCGAGTAGAACTTCTCCGTAATGATTTCCATCTCACGACGAGAAGAGATGCGAGTTCCGTCTTCGCTCAGCACGCCTGCTAGCAGAGTATTGTATTCTCGGAGATCCCTGCGGTACTTCTTGAGACTCGTTCTTCTTTGTGCTGCTTCCAGAATCTTCTTCTGCCTGTGTTTTGAAAGATCGCCCTGCAACGCTTTTCTGCAGTTACTGTTTGTTATTAACCGTATGTGCTACTTGATGTGCGATGCATTCGAATCAAGTCTCAAAGTCCTTTTTTCTTCCAACATTCCCCTATGGTTTTAAAATTCAATCCAAGTCTGACATCCGCGGGTTCGGGGCACGTTCAGCGTTTAGTTTCGCTGACCTCTGAGCAGCAGATCGTAGTCCACGTTTGGGTCCTCTCCGATTTGCTAGTCACCTTGGTTGAAGGAGTCCTCTAGCACACAATCGTCGTAGACGATTTCTTTTCTCCTTCGTTGCCAATAGCAGATGTTCTTTTCCATCTTTTGGCTAAGCCGTATTTTCGCACGAAGGAGACGACCGACAAAAGGATGGTACTACTACTGAGACGCCAAGTATTTACCACCACCGGTTGGTGAGTATGTGGTCGAACCATACATCAATGTCCACCGACGATTATCTTTCTTCATGAAAAAAGAATTCCCATGAAAGCGGCGAGCTACGGACAACAGCCCGGCAGACGATTGCCATTTTCGAATGTTCTCTTGTCTTGAAACCTCGGCATATTCTGTCTATGTTTTGTAATAGTGTGCCTGCAAGGTTTTTAGATGGAACCCTTTTTTAAATGGAACCTGGAACCCTTATTTGTCTGACGTTTCGGCTTTTTCGCCGTCTTCAGAGGCCTAAATGGAGGATGACTGGAGCAATGCTAGGTTTATCCCGTCAACTGCCACACTGTCCTAGGTCACTATTTCGATAATCGTTCAGGGTAGTGAAAACAAACCCATCTACATTGAAAACAGTCTTACGTGTTGTTCCACCGGATGTGGCGCGGCTGGTAGCACACACTTGTGTGTGTGCACTTGTGTCGAAACACTGACCCAGGGTAGTGGATAAAAGTAGCATTGCTTCAGCCACCCTCTGTTTAGGCTTCTGAAGACGGCGAAAAAGACGAAATGTCAGGCAAATAAAGGGTTCCATCTAAAAACCTCGCAGGCGCACTATCATAAAACATTGCCATTCTCATTCCGGTCCCCCAGTCTAAATCTTCCGATCCTGTATTCGTCCTCTGTAGCCTTTCCTAGTTTTGCGTTGAAGTCTCCGACAACGAATTTCTAAAAGAACTTCTCGTTGCGGATTACTTCCTATAGCTCCACATAAAACGCGTCTAACTCGGATCCATCAGCTACTGATGTTGATGAGTAGCAGTTGATGATACTGATGGGTTTTTGGCGCAGAGGGCGATGGTGAAGAATGTCCAGACAAGGTGACAGGATCTCGTGAGAATCGAAAAGATGGACGACAGATGGATGCACAACAAAACCAACACCGCCTACATTTTGCGGCGGAACCTTCTCTCCACGAATGACCAGTGTACCGTATTCATCTGTCGTCGGTTGCTCCTTCTGCACTTGGTCTACTGCAGATCAATCACGTAAAGTTTGATACGCTTTGCAGCTCCTAGAAGTGCATACAGGTCAGCATCTGTGGACACTGTTCTAGCGTTATTTACACAATCTGAGACAGTCTCCATGGCGAGTCGTGCATGTATCGGCTTGGTCCAGAATCAAAGACGTCCAGAGCAACCTGAGCTTCGCCTCCCACCGGTCGCCGTATCATCTGACGTCTGAGGCGGCAGGGCCCAGTGTACAGGGCCAGAGGCAGTGAATATGCTAAAGTGTCAAAAAGACTTTTCCCGAAACTAAGCAGCCCTGAGGTGGTAAACCGCTGTGGAGGATCACTTTAGCACTTCATTCAAAATTGTTTTGCACAGTCTGTGGCTGTTCTTTTTGAACTAATAAGCGTCCTTTTTCAGATGTATCCGAATGGAAAGTGGGTAGACTATTCGGATAACAGATCGATTTTCTTCATTTGTGAAACTGAGAACATTGTCTACTGCCCTCAACACGTGATTTGATTGTGCAGTTTAATTCCTCTCTAGTGCATCGTCCTCTTGTGTTTGTGAAATCCTAGTTGTCAGCAATTTTTACATCAAAACTTGGCTTTTTGATGCACTGCAAAATGTTGAGAACATGAATATGTGGTTGCATTCAGCACATCATCAAATATAGATTAACCATGGTACGAATAGAAAAAGATTCTTGGAGTGTCGTAAGGTCAAAAAGACACTAAGCGTTGCATAAGTAGTCGCGCTCAAAGTGGTGCGGTGGTGCGTAGCGGCTGCGGTGAAGGGAAGACGCTCGCCATGACCACTCAGATGTATCCGAATGAATCGCTGCAGTTCGAGTGAAACCACCTCCCAGCCGCTAGCTTCACTGAAACACGTTAAGCCGTGCAGGATAGGCAACTGCAAGGAGCGCTATGTCGTTCTCAACCTACTGGACCACTTACTTATTAATTTGTGAAAGTCCATCAATTTTTTCCTTTTCATCTGAAAGAGCATGAGATCGTAAAAAGAGGGCTCCACTAAGTTGATTTGTTTGATGCTCAGAAGTGCACGGTCGGTTACATGACAGATTGTTACGACTTCAACTATGAGATATGATGTGTTTCAGCTGAAAGGAAGTGGACAAGTGATTTGTTTTACCAAATATAGACCAGAGTGACTCAATATAAAGATCAGGGATAAGGAGTTTACGTCTGGGATGATCCAAAGCGTTCCACTTTAATTCGAAATTGTTTTAGTTCAACGAAAGTTTCGAACCATCTATCGTGCAGTCGCAGGACACGTAAGACGCGTGAAAGGGAGAAATTCTGTTAATTAAGTGCTCGGGGTTATTTTATTTTCTGATTATGATGGATAGTGCATAAAATGCAACGTTACATGGCGTACTTTTGCTGTTCGTTGACTTACAGTATGCGATAAAGTAAAAGCGAGGAGTAAAATGGTGTCGTAAAGTTGTAATGTTAACTTGCAGCAAAAAAGAACAAAAAAGAAACAAAAAAGAAAACTGACGTTCATTGACACGGTCTCGTTGCTACGTAAATTAGCCGTGTAAAAGACCTTTTATACTTTCTACTTATATTACTGCTGAAAGATGTCTTCTAGTTGTAGTATCTTTATTGTCAACACCCCGTGAAGATGTTCGGTTATGTGAACGGAGATTCCAAGCTAAAAGCGCTGGCTACAGCAGATTTAAGCGACTCCGCCTTTTTTTCCATCGTACGGTTACGATCTTCCGAACGTTTGCTACAGTTGCGTTCACTCAAAGTCACCTACGAAACCCAATTTCCACTTCTAACGTAAATATCGACGCGGTGTAAATGATAATTTCTTTCGAAAAAATGTGCAAAAAGATTTGTAGACCGTTCTTGCATTCCATCGATTCTTAACTATAACTTGATCAAAAAGCTGTGCGTAGCAGTAATAGGGGATGTTTGCATTGTTAGATAGGTCAAAACACTTTCGATGAAAATTATCTCCAGTTCAGGTGAACTGGATAAATCAGAATTCCTGCTATGTATAAAACTTTTGCATCGATCTCAATAACAGTCTTTACAGTTAAAGAATACGTAATAATAATTAAATAATAGAAATGATATATCCGTTTTGTAGTGTGAGCCATCTTCTATGAAAAGCTACCAAAAGCATTTCTCAATGTGCTTTTATCACGCAATTATTTATAGTCTTCTGGATATAACAATCTACACAGAATCTGAGCTTTTTTTTTTGAAATTAGCTACTATTTAGTCCATGTTTAAAGTGATGAAAACTACGTAGTATTGAAATCTGTATCTTTTTGGAGTAGTTTCAAGTTTCTACCTCTTCTGAAGAAACTGATTCAGCGAAGTGAGTCTGAGAGTCCTATTATCACATTGTCAACATATTGTGCATTGTGAGAACAAAATCTCGATGCATCCTTGCTACTGTCATTCATCCGAAACTTAATATAGCATTTTGAAATGATTTAGTTGTTTCATAGTATGCAATATTTTGTCATGACTGTCATGTCAGGTTCCATTCACCTACTGCTACTGTCCTGTTCCTTAAGATCCTTCGTCCTCCTCCTCCCTCACTAACGAGCGCTTCCCATTACGATAGCACCTTGATAGTCTTATCACACACTTGACACTGGGTAAACCCACCTCGCCGCGCTTATAACTTGCTATAACTCCACCACCCACCTAATAGGTGAGCACTCTGCCTGAACCATTGATAGTTTCTTGAATCTATATGAAACGCACATATGACATATTACATACGCGGCGAATTTGATATTTCTTGGCTTTTTTTTAGTTCTGTAAGGAAAAGGTACTCAACCACGTGAAAACTTCATAAGAAATTTTTTGAATGAGTATGTGATTTATTAATACACTGAACGAAAAGTTTTAATCCATTTGTATAATCTTAAGACCAATCACTTTCACTGGTCGGCAGAATTGGAGGCTAACATCCCCCATAAAGTGAAGATTTATAATTCTACCCTACCCAACGTCTTTTATAACGACTTTTCTCTTTCAAATTTTACAAACTTAACACATTTAAGAATAACAACTCTATTTCTTTAAAATTCTTCCCTGCCAAGAAAACATATTATGATATTTAGGAGTTTATCCTAAACACATTGCAAAAAAAATAAGGAATTGAAAATGGAGGTTTGCCGTACTCCTCTTTAGTATTAGATCAAATCTTCCTTTTCTTTCTTCCTTATCGTCGTCGATAGTTCTTTTTTTTTCATAAACACAACAGACAGGACAGGTTACTTTTAATCATGGGTTAATAACAGCATATAAACATTCAAATCAGTTATTAAAAAAACAAACTTTTTAAATGATTACACAACATTTTGAGGAATTTCTTCTTTATTTCATTATCATTACAGTTTCCTTCACGTTGTTTATTGCATGTGATGTTTACTAGTTTTATGTTTCTTTTGCTACCGAGATATAAAATATCAAGAGCATAATATGATGAAATGGAATATAATTTTCGACAAGCATCTATACGAAGAAGAAAGTGAAGAATGTTTTTTACAAAAAAAAAATAAAAATAGAAATAAATAAAAGCGAAATGCAATGTTTCGGGGTGAGAATGCCTCCTGCTAAGAAACTACGGATAGTTATGCACCAAATCAATACCTCCGAAGAGAATGCGATAAGTTTGTGATCTGTTAGTGCACTGAACGAGAAATTTTAATCCATTTCTAAAAAAACTTTTACTGCTTCGTAGAATTTGAGGTTACCTTATGCTTATAAAAGTTTATATGCTGTTATTAACCCATGATTAAAAGTAACCTGTCCTGTCTGTTGTGTTTATGAAAAAAAAAGAACTATCGACGACGATAAGGAAGAAAGAAAAGGAAGATTCGATCTAATACTAAAGAGGAGTACGGCAAACCTCCATTTTCAATTCCTTATTTTTTTTGCAATGTGTTCAGGATAAGTTCCTAAATATCATAATATGTTTTCTTGGCAGGGAAGAAATTTAAAGAAATAGAGTTGTTATTCTTAAATGTGTTAAGTTTGTAAAATTTGAAAGAGAAAAGTCGTTATAAAAGACGTTGGGTAGAGTAGAATTATAAATCTTCACTTTATGGGGGATGTTAGCCTCCAATTCTGCCGACCAGTGAAAGTGATTGGTCTTAAGATTATACAAATGGATTAAAACTTTTCGTTCAGTGTATTAATAAATCACATACTCATTCAAAAAATTTCTTATGAAGTTTTCACGTGGTTGAGTACCTTTTCCTTACAGAACTAAAAAAAAGCCAAGAAATATCAAATTCGCCGCGTATGTAATATGTCATATGTGCGTTTCATATAGATTCAAGAAACTATCAATGGTTCAGGCAGAGTGCTCACCTATTAGGTGGGTGGTGGAATTAGTTCGGTCCTCAGTGATCCACAAATTTTTGCCTCCTTATACATAGAGCATTTCCGTGATACACAGGGAAACGAACGAACAAACGAACGAACAAACGAACGAACAAACAAACAAACAAACAAACAAACAAACACGTATACTCACACGAACTAAGCGTGCTATCGCTATCATGTATGTAGCATGATAATGCTGCAGTTAAGTTGTAATTTTTGTTTTTCGTTCATTATAACTTTTAATGTAATCCAAATTTATGAGCGTTTCGAACCATTAACTAAACAATCGCACATTATGTTTTACATCTAGATAAAAAACCTTCCGTTAAATCCGTCCTCGCGCTTTAATTAATGACTGTGAGGAAAGTTGCACTACGGCGTCGATCCCAGAAAAATTCCCGCTCTTTTCCCTCAACACACCGTATATCTCACACTTTTATCAACAACTATTTTTTGTTACCTTACAGTAACCAGTAAAGGGAGTGAGGGGAAAGAGCTGGTTGTTGTAAATAAGTCTCGTTAACACAGCAAGAAAAAAAAGACGACTAAAACTCATCGAATACTGTCCCGTTGCTAGGCAGATTCGTACCGGAAAAAAGAATTATGATGTACAACTCACTAAACTTCGTTGGCTGCCTAGAAATAAATCTTATTTCAATATCTTTCCTCCAGTGACACGAAGAGGTGTTCCACCACGTGGATGGAGATAGAGAAATAAAAGCCCTGGATAAAAGTTGGGAACCAGTCACTGTCCTTTCTCCCGTGACGTTACATTGCGTATCAAACATTTTTTCTATGGTAAAGTCCATTTTTTTCAGTATGAATTCAACTACGAAATCCTACTTTCCACTCCAGACATAAATAAGAATGCCGCTTCCATGATGATTTCTTTGAAAAAAAAAGTGCAACAAGATTTTTTAGTTCCACTCCTCTAGTCTCTGACAATAATTTGATCAAAAACGATCAGATTTAAGAGCTGAGCTAAGTATTAGTATGTTATATTTGCAATATTGAGTCGTTCAAAATGCTTTCGATGAAATATATCGAGTTCATGTAAGCTGGACAGATCAGAAATCCAGTTATTCAACAATTTTTGCGTCAACTACAGCCTTAATGATGATGATAGGTAATGAAGAATTTTTTTTTTTCGGGAAGTAAATCGACTTTTTGCCACTGGGAT
The DNA here is from genome assembly GCF_031761385.1 of Necator americanus. NCBI lineage: Eukaryota > Metazoa > Nematoda > Chromadorea > Rhabditida > Ancylostomatidae > Necator > Necator americanus. Next base: position 3,704,661 of record NC_087373.1, read on the forward strand.
TCGGACAACTCTAAAATTTCTTTGACATCGTTGAAGTAGATTCTTGCTTTACCTCATTAATAATTAAGTTGAACAAAAAAAGTTGACTCAAAAAAAACCATTTACGTTTGTATCACTAGATAGGTGTCAGAAAATGAGGTTAAGATTCGAAAATTTAATAAAGTTCCTGTAAAACGAACTTCTACCTGATTCTTTTATAAAATGTGAAAAAAATTTACATGTTGTCGCGTTTCTCTCGTAGGTGTCTGACCTGCACTAAAAAAATTCGGACCCGTTCCAATCTATGTGTATCTGATGCTGATGGCTCAGAAAGTACAGCTTAGGAGTGTTTTGATAAGGAACTTTATCCAGTGGCTTTAGTTTCGCACTACTTTTTTAATTTTTTTTTTGAAATTTTTGTGTAAATAACTGAACCCACACAGAGATTACGCTGCGAGATTTGTCATCACATCGATGTTCCAATCTTAACGGGAATTCGACAATCCTTTCAAATGAAGATGTGATTTTAGTTTTGGTTACTGCTTAGACTCATCGCTTACTACTGCTTTTCTACGTCGTAAAGCATGTGATTTTATATAAATGTTTGTGATAAAAGCTGGGTGACATAAACGCAATCCTGTAAATTTCGAAGATGTCAGATTAGTTATGGGAATTGTAAGTATAGTGAACTATGTTAGTGTGAAATTGAAGGACTCTTCTTCTAAATTTTTTGCAAGCGTTTTTTTTTTCATCATTACTTTTTATTCTTTCTTTCTGTTCTATTGTCGCTGGTAAAAAAAAAATTACTTAAAATTACAGTGAAATGGTAGTACTGTGCTTTATGTGGTTTATCGCATTGACTAGCTGGAAACAGGTACGAAAATTCTTTCTGAACTCTCGTGGATTTACAGGGATTTGCAGCAATGATGAAAGAAGCCTATATTATACTACATGTCTGTTGTCGTCTACATGGGTCTTAAACGTTCATCTGTATCATAATTGCTAATCGGTGCATACTGTACATTAAGACGAGAGAGATTAGTACAAAATTGGAGCACACCTAGTTCATATGGTGGTTTTCGTTTATAGACACTTAAAGGCATCACTCCACGAATCTGAGGTGGTACGAATTTCAGGTGGAGTATTCGTATACGGGAGATGGGAGTCTATGGAAAGGGGGGTGATTCCGTCCATTTCTTCCTAATTGCCGTGAAGAATAAAAACCGTTTTCGTCCGGAAAAAGACAAATAAGATACTGGTGTAATATCAAAGGAACCTCAAACTTTGGCAATCTGGACCAGTATCAGAACAACAGAGCGGTTATACACATATATAATGTAAACAACAAAGTGAGATCCATATACATGCAGGGAAACACAAACCAAGACTAAGAACACAACAATAAAATGGAATGACGATGAATCAAATGAATAAGGGACAATGGTTGGGTGATTGAGAAGTGTCGACTCCAGGGAAGGTTCCTGAACTTTCGACCATCGTAGTTCCAGCGACAACATCGAACCATGTGAGACTTTACCGTTGACGGCTGGTGGTGGTCACGGTCGATCGCGTTCCTCAATACATGTATTCGCTGGGCACTTAGCTCCTAACTTCCTAAATGCACATACCCCCGCTTTTCTTCTAGTTTTCCACTTCACTGTTCTGTAATCGTAAACATCACGAGATCTACGCAGGTCCTAAGCAGATTTTTCCCTTGGCAAAGTCTTCACTGAACTGGCTGTCATTTCTGTTATTCGTTCCAAGATTTGTAACAATTTCTCTTGTCAAAAATCCACTTCAAGATATAGAAGCCAGCCTTTGTTACAAAGGATCTCCAAGTAAAAAAAAGGATTACTCGACTGCCAGACCTTCCGTAACTCTCCTAGATTGATGTTAATCCAGAATGATGATGAGGAAGCTTTTAATTCGAGAATTAAGCAATTTGATGTTTTCAGAAAGTGTTGCAAGTGTTATTAATTAATTAATTAGTGTAATTAAAATAATCCGATCCTCGGTTATTCTCAGTTTGAAGAGAAAAATATGATCTAATGATTCTTCTAACCTGATCAGAAAATCTCAGTTAAAGAATCATATAGTAGTTTTAGGCTGCTTTATGGCTATTTCCGAATTTCTTCAATCTCTACAGCCCGAATTAGTAAATGCCAAAAAATCGGTTTAACTTAACGGTTCAGCCTAACTAGAAATATTTGAATGAACGGAAGAGACCAGTTCAACGCCAATCTTCTTGCTTAGGGTTCATTTGAGCTCTTCGCGGATGACGATACTTCTCAGCACAATTTCGGAGGAGAAAGGAACGTTTTTAAAAGGAGCGCCCAGACGGGGGCGAGCTGTGAAGCAATCCTTGGCAAATTAAGGTATTTATTTCAATGACTTAGAAGACATTCAGCGTCTGGGTCGGCATTGTATACGAATTCGATTCTACACGATCCATTCACACGCAACGTACGTGAGCTTCCGACCGGTCGCGACTTGGAAGCTCACGTGCTGAAAATGTGTGCAAATTTCTTCTCACGTCGTTTCTTGCATATTTACCTTTCATAATTTTACTGTCTTACGGTTATATACTTTACAACTCACCGCATCTCATTTTTTTACATCAACGAGAAGCATATTAGGCCGTTTTGGATGGCAATCCCGAAAGTGGATCGTCCTAGGGTTAAGAGGACTCTAACTAAAGCCAGTGTTTTACGATTTTAGCGAGGCGCGGGAAAAGAAAGAGTGGAAGACGATTAGGGAATGAGATGGTGAACGAAGGCGTTTCACAAGTGCAAATAAATTCAGGTTAGACGGACTTTCTACATCCACGGCACCTGATTTGCAAATGTCATCGACGAGTTTGGCAGGTTAGGGTTAGAACTGTTGGAAATATGTCGAATACCGATATCTGCTTAATTTCTGATTCGAACTTGTGGTGAGTCCTTCTATAAGATTTTGATCGTACACAGCGTTCAACAAAGTATGCACCCAGCATGGAGAATTTTCTCTCAGAGATTCACTTTGCACAGTAATTCATGTCCAAGTTTACTGTAATTATCTATTCATAAAAAAGGTCAGATCAGCGAGAATTACGTTGCAGCTGGTTCCAGCTTGTAATAAGGAATAAGAACTTCACCTTGCCGATGTTTTTCATTCAACTCGTTTCGGTGAACGTCTGGAAATTTCTTTGTGCTACTTGTTGATTGTAAGTGTACGTACAACTGCTATTTTCCTGGAAATTAATCATGATTCTTAAGAGCAATGGTAGACCTTCAGCGAAAAAAGTGATTTATTCCCTTACGAGATCTTAGCAGATAGTTCGCCCTTTAATTATGATTAATCTTTGCACAGATTAGAAAACAGGATGCGTAAAAGACATACCTACCTTTATTTCACAGAGACAGGACGGCGTCTTCTTCCGTGTTCAATGTAACATGTTACAGGCGAGGAATCGCAGACAAGTCCAAAAACCGAACCGCCTAGCTGGAAGTACTGTAATGAAACGAGAATGTGCTACATGGTGTGGTTCAAGTTTTAGTTCTTAGTTCTCGACCTTTTTCCTATATTGTTCCCACTCAAGGCAGTGTTTTTGAGCGAATTACAGCACTCTGTGTGAGGTTGAAGTGAGGTCCAAATCACTGCGGCGATATCATCGTTTGTCGAAATATGGGAGATCCATCACAATTAGCTGATAATCTCCTAGTCCTCAGTTCTGGAAACCTTGGAATTTGGAACTGTATCCAAGTTTTCTTGTCGCCTCAATATCGTTCTGAGCAAACTACGCAAAATCTTCAAAACGAAAAAAAACTGACCAATCTCACTGACTAGCGTTGCTGGTGAACCTCCGCGTTCTTAAAGATTTTCAAAAAAAAAAAGAGCAAACAAAGTCTACTCTACTCTTTGTGCAATAGCCATGAGTAATGATGCCTGGATAGTGTTAAGATCTGCATGTGAGACAGTTTTTATAGCTCACAATGTTAAGAATAGCGCAAAGTTATCAGTAATTGGTAATCACTCATTCTTGTTACTCAGGATTGATTCTTGACGGAATTCGTGTCTTTCACACATGAATTGCCGCTATATTGATGATTTCTTTATTTTAACATCAACGCAATACGAAATGGATGAATTCTTTAGAATTTTGAATGAACTTTCGTAGCACATAAAACTTGCTTGAGAACATCCAAACTATTGTTGGGTGTCTTATTTAAATGGTCTGCACAATGGCATTGCAAGTGTGAAATGGTATCGCACGGAAAGCTCGAAGAACATTTTGATAAACCCACCCTCGACTCATCATGTTGGAATGAAAAGGGCAATTGTCCGCAATGTGGCTACAACAATGTGCGCAAGAGAGAACGTGAGGAATCACTAAAACTAGCCATAAGCATAGTTTCTCCGAATGTTCAAACAAGATCGAAACTACCCAATCTCGAGCTATAAATAAAACATTGAGGACACGATGTGACGTTAGTATTCATTTGTGCATCGCTTCGTCTCCGATTCCTTAGCTGCTGTTTTCAACCGTGTTTTTTCTGCGAGCACCGTTGCAAGATGATGTTGTGTTGGAAAAGATCCCGAACGACATCAGGTGACAGTTGGTTCGTCAAGGACTACGACAGGTAACGTGTATCGGAGTGTTGCTTTGTTGGTTCATTCGCTAAAACTGGAGATTGCACGAGTAATCTAAAAGAATGCCTGACGTGCAGTGCTATTTACACTGGAGGAGCTGAAAGAATGCTGAGGCTACGCATCAGAGGATCATTGATCTGAGACGGCCTGGAAACACGGTGACACCATTAGGGCCCCATAAGAATGAGAAACATCATGGAAATGAGTTTGAAGCAAAGTGACGTGCAGACGAGAAAGAAATATCTGCTGGGAAGGCATTGGAAGCATTCTGGATTTCCGTCAGGAATCCATCTATGGACAACAAAACTGAGTGATTATCAATTATTGGTGACCTTACGCATTCGTAACTCTCTTTGAACTATAGGACTGTCCCACAGGCAGTTCCTTGACACTATCCGGAAATCAGTATTTAAGGATTCTCCACAGCGCGTAGATCTCATTCGCCTTGGTGCCAATCTATAAGAACGCGGTTTTAAACCAGCCCCGCTAGTCGGTGAGACTGGTCAGTTTGTTTTCCTTTCCAAGATCTCGCGTGGTGTGTTTAGAACAATATCGAGCCTTTGCACAGAAAGAGAAGGAGTTTGATGGAATATGCATAGAATCAATGAACTCAAACCCTTTTAAGGGGTTTGATGAAAAACGAGTTTGTCGAAACTTCAGGCTAATAATAAAGTTCCACCAAAACTCGTTTACATAACAGGAAAACATATATCAGCTCATAATTCCTGTCAAACAAACTGACAACAACTGAATAATTATGACAGTTTTCAATCAAACTGTTTAACTTTTGCGCGTTTTCTTCCTATGTTCAAGGAAACTTTAACAACACTGCTTCACAGCTCGCCTCCGTCGATTACGAATATAATGGGTGGAAGGTCTTTTTTTGTTTACGAAACTTTGTGTCAATGCATTGCATAAAAGAAGAATAGAGATTTTTCCAGTGACTCGAGTCATTGTTTATAACAAAATTCTGAAAAAAATAAAAGTAGAACAGTCAATGTTTGAACCATCTTCTTAACCATAAAAGTGACAAGTGTAGCAAGCAGATCGCCAATCCAAACACGAATAAAAACATACTTAAAGGAGGAACAGTGTTAGTTTTGACAGTAATGACTGGTTGCTTTACGGAAATCATAAACATGTCCACACTTTGTATTTCTATTGATCATTTAAGAATCGTGCATGCAATAGTTTTTAGGGGTGCGATCCTCCAACAAGTACATATATAGGTAACTATTGCAGTAGGTGTTGACGCGTGATTTACGAAAGGTATGGTGAAACGCTCATCTATTAAGTCAGTGTTTTTTTTTCCTCCCTGACAGTTCAGGCATCAATTTCTTCGATCTCGGAAGGATGAAAGGCCTCGTTGGACTTTCAAACCTTTCGAACCGTTTAAAAACTATCTACACTCTATACTTTCTAGCACAATAGATGTTCACTTCCCAGGGAGATACGGCCAAGCAACGCGATACTGCCAATGATGGGGTCTTCTCATAAACAGATGGCGTGGGCACAGGTGTGGTTTGCAAGAACATGATCGTACTCCTTAGTAATCCACTAAAATGTGTGTAAAATAATCCATCGTGATCCCATTTTCCCAGCGATTTAACTTATTACGTGATAGAATCTGGGCAACTCTATCGTCGTCCAGCGTCCTCAATCCAACTTATGAAACTCAAGTCAGCAACAAAAGCTGCTCCACTCGCGAATCCTAGGAGACATTGAAATGTCTTCGATCTATTACCCATGATAAGTAACAGGGGCGGATGTAGTGTAGCGGTTAAAGGGGTTCCACTGCTTGAATGATCGATTGAAGGTTCAAATCCGCCCAAGTGTTCATCAAGCCTTTCATCCTTCAATGGTTGATTAATTGGTACTAGACTTGTCTAGGAGGATAAAAACACTGACTTTACACATTGGCTTCTCCCCGCAAGTCATTCATTACACAGGCGAGTTACGCGTACGTGAACCTCAAACGATTGAAGTGAACGTGGTGTTTCTCAAGCGGATTGGTTAACGCCAGACACTTTATTCTTTCTCCTTTTATCTGCATGGAGAACCCGAAGTGGTCCACTAAATTTGCAACGCCCTTATACACTTTTCAACAACTCCTGGAACTGAGCCTTTCGGCTTCGCATATCTGAGGAACCCACTAGTCGATACCTTCTTGAGCTGGAGATGTCCTCAAACCATTTGACTTGCCTTGCTGCGAACGCGCCTGAATGTGTTCAGCTTTGAGCGTGCCAGTAAGAAGTAAAAACTTCATTTGGATAGTCAGTTTCATAAATTTATTCGTGATTTTCATAGCAGAAATTCAACATCGATTCAACTCGTGATGAAGCAGAAAAGTATTGCAATGCCTACAATGGACACTTAGCATCCATTCATTCCAAGGAACAGAATCAATTTCTTTTAGGCAGGTCATATTGTTGTCAAAAGTTCTGAAATTAACTCTGGCTGCGTACCTACTGCAATGACTATGCTTATCAAGGAAGACGTCAACCGTTGGGGCACATTCGTATGAGTGTGCTTCAACAAGTATCATTCAGATAAATAAGTTTTCATTTCAGAGCTCACCTCAGATGACTACGTCTGGATTGGCTTAAGATTTGAGGGACCGTGTGACCCTTCGCTTCGTGAAAAACATTGGTTGGATGGTTCGGAAGTCAACTTCCAAAATTGGAGCGAAGAACAACCAAACAATCTAGAGTGTAATGAAAACTCTGTACTTGTAAGTTCGAAACACTCCTTAAAGACATTCTCTACATTGGTGTACCTAAAGGTTCGAAACTTTCTACCATCTTTTTACCACTTTATCTCAACACTTTGCATTGGATTCCTCCTTAGGCATTTCAATGTTTGTTAATTTACTGTTTTCCAACCACTTTAGTACATTACCTAATTGTTATCTGTATTGCACAGCGTTTATTCTGTGGCTGTTAAATATGAGCTACTAAGTGTCTTTTTTAAGATGGATACGATAGGAGAGTGGTCCGACTATCCGGATGACACAACGACTTTCTTCATTTGCCAAACTGAAGACATTTCATACTGCCCCCAGCGCGTGATTTGAACGTGCAGTATGACCTTCTTTTTGCCTCATATCTGTGGAATCTACTGTGGAATCTACTTGTCAGTGATTTCTTCACCAAAACTTTGCTTTTCCTAATGTGCTACAAAACATTCAAAACATAAAGATTTGGTCACGTTCAACACTTCGTCGATTGTGAATCAACCACGGTACGAATAGAAAAATTCGTGGGTTGTCATGAGGTCAAAACGACCTGAAGCTTGGTGTGTTTTCGTAAGCAGTTGCGCTTGAAGTAGCGCAGTGGGGCGTAGCGGCTGCGGACAAAGGGAGAACTTCTACGAAACCACTCATTGCTGATCGATCACATGACAATTTCTTAGGACATCGACAATGCGATATGATATGTTCTAGTTGGAAGAGAGGAGAAAAGCGGTTTATTCTACCAAGCGTAGAGTAGAGTCACTTAACATAAAAATCCAGGATAAGCTGTTCAGGTTACTGGACTCTGGGATGTCCCAAAGCTTTCCACTTCAATTCGAGATCGTTTGAGCTTTATAAGAGCTTCGAACCATCCTACGTGCAATCGCAGGACACGTGAGGCACACAAAAGAGAGAAATTCTGTTAATTAAGTCCGCAGGCTTTTTTTTTCTGATTATGATGGATAATGCACAAATTGGCCAGATTACAAGTTACACATGTAATACGAGCTCCTTCTCGTTTTTTTTTTTAAATTGGGTTCTGCAAAGCAGGCGCTCCTCCGGATCCTGGTTTTTTGCTCCGCCCACGTTGCATGGTATACTTTTGCTCTAAATTATTGTTTTTGGGTTAGAGTATGAGATAAGGAAAGAGAGAAGGAAGAACTGGTGCCGGAAGATCGTCATGTTATCTCACTTGTATGTCATACGTAGAAGTGAGATAAAATGACGAGTTCACGGAATGTGATGCATGTATTGTTATGCATTGGGGTGATTCCGTCCATTCCTTCCTAATTGCCGTAAAAAACGGCCCGGAAGATACGGCGCCGCACAAGGCTGGCGCGCTCCAGTCAAACTTCCTGTGGCGCCAAAACGTCTGAAGCCGTATCTTCCGTTTTTTACGGCAATTAGGAAGAAATGGACGGAATCACCCACCTCTCCGTAGTCTCCCATCCCGTATACGGATACTCCACCTGAAATCTGCACCACCTCAGATTCGTGGGGTGATGCCTTTAACTGGTCGTGCAAAAGAATGTCGTGATGTACCACCTGCTATGACCTACGATGTACGACCTACTATGCTCTGTTGGCTGCTAAGGGATCCCTTCTAATTGCTGAAACGGGGTCCGGGGTTCTATCCTTTCCGCAAATCGTTGTTTCTAATGTCTAGGAGCCATATCTTGTACAGCTGATAAATCCTATCGAAACTGTTTTGTAAGTAATAACATAGACAATATCAAGGACGATTTTCTGACTTCCGACCAATATGCAACGAATTCTTGTCAACTGTCGTTTTAGCGCTGATTTCAACAAAGACAGTGAATTCAAACAAAATTGCGATGAAATAACTATGAGTACATTTAGCTCTAAGTGACTATGTCATAAAAAGGAACCTGACTTGAAAACAGAGGCAAGAATGACGATCAAAAGTTACTGCAACATAACATAATTGTGAGACCATCAAAGCTTGAGCATCATTACTCAAAATTCATGCTCTCCATTCTCGTACTAGAAATTCCACTTACCTAGGTTCCAGAATAGCATATTGTTCGTAGTCCAGCATGTGTATCTATTTCTGATATCCCCAGTTATCGTTGTTTCTAATATTTCCAGTTATCGCTGTTGCCTATTATATTATTTTTGCACTATTGCCACACCCATTACCACCTAGAGTCGAATAGCCCTCAAAGCTGAGTGCTATATTTGTAAAGAATAAGATATTGCTTGAATCTGCGCTTATAAAGGTGCGCTTACGGGTTTCACCTAAATTCGAAGCAGTTTGAGGATAAGGAACGACTGTACGGCATAACAATGACTTACGGGAGCGTCCAGATCCGTGAAATTACTCCTTCCTTCTTTTTAGACTAGTCAATTTATCGACCCAATAGGGATGAAAGGATTTGTTGGAAGTCGGGCGCTCTCGACCTATCGGTAGTGAAGTCACGGGCAAACCGCTTACCTTTCGAGACACGTTCCAGAAACCGACGTTATTGTTCTGCATACTTATTGTCTGTGTACCGCCGGATGGACACTGATACACCGATTGATGATGACTTTAGGTTTGCTGGAAAGTCATTCAAAGTAAATGTTTTAGTTGAGAAGCGGGAACTTTGAGCTTGAAACGCAGTCAACGAAATCTGTGTGGTTAAAATGCAGACATCAAGTCACATTACTACGAACCAATACCAGTCACTACGAACCATACAACATGTCTCAGGAGCTCTATACATATGTAAGTTCAAACACACTATCTAATCATTAATCACTTGCAGTCTGAAATGATATAAACATGTGTGCAGCTACTTTTTAAAACTGTAGGGATTACTTATATATTTTGACCATGTTGATAGAAAAAAGAAGGCCCTTATGTATTGTAATTTGCTAATGTTCTGATTGAATTAGTTTTTTTTCCAGCTGCAAAGTGATGGAACGTGGATGAATTATGATTGTGATTTTTTCCAATGTCTTCATCTGTGAAACTGATGATATTACCTACTGTGCTCAACACGGAACGTGAATTTCCACTTTAATTTTTTCTCTTGAGTGATATGTTTGTGGAGTTGTGTAATTGACATCAATTCTTTCTTCAATATTTTGTTTCTCCTTATACTGTCGGCGGATGTGGCATTTTATCCTTTATTTCTATGCTATAAAGTGTTCCAAGCGTAAAAGCAGTGTAAGGTATTAAGAGGTTTGTCAGTTGCAGACAAATCATGAAACGAGTAGGAAGTGGTACGTGGAATAAATATCAAGGAAGATATATGGCAAAAGTGCTCAGAAGAAAGGAACGATGAATAATTGACTCATTGTGATCTACTTTTACAAGTTACGGTTGGAGCACTGATTGGTGTGGAAAAAATGATGAAAGAGAAGGAGAAAATAATTATTGTAATATTTTTTGTAATGTAATTGTATTGTAATGTATAAAATTTTTTGGCGAGAATCAAAGTTCAAGTTGGACACGTAAAATTCGAACATGATATGAAAATTAGTTTCATTGCAGATTTTGACTACTACAGAAATGATTGCATCCATATTGTTCAGCTATCGTGAAGGTGATTGGATAACACCGATCACAAGATCTAATTCCAGAACGAAATTTCCCTGCCTTCCCCGTTCATAATCTAATTTCTTGCACCTTCATTCCTGCTTAGCAGTTTCTTTTCTTTTCTCTTTTTATCTTGCAGCCTATGTCTATTTCGTTTTCCGTTTCCGTTTCTTCTTGCCTTGAAAGCACTGTCTCACGTTACTGTCTCAGTGAGGGCTGTAGTCAGCTAAGCAACGCTTGCCGGTTCGGCAGATCCTGATTTCGGGCTTTGCTAATCGCGTATCAGTGTCAATCAGTATAATAACATTTTGTTCAATTTTGTGGTCCTCCTACACTATTGACGAAATAAACTTAAGATTATAATTATATTATTATAATTAATGCGGCAGTAGCACTACTACTTGTGGTCGAAAGTGTAGGTCAGGTTTAATGAGGGGAGATTATATCAGGTCGAGAGTTGTCCACCCGTTGTGCTAAACTATGGTCAAGACGCTTGAGTAGTCATTGCAATCACTCATGTAACAATTAATGCGGCAGTAGCACTAACTCTTCCATCAAATGTTAGCGATGATCCCACTTCGATCCGAAGCGTTAGCACCACCGCGCGAACGCACCCAGTTACGCAATTGGGCCGAAGTTTACGCCGTTTCTACTCGATTATAATAAATTATGCCCGTACCTCAGCATCCAAAGTAAATGAAATATACATATTGCAGACAGAGCTGAGAGTCACACTCCTACTATAATCTGTCTTTGAGATATTAACGAATCTATACATGCGTATACATAGTTTGCGTATTTCATTTCCTGAATAACAGGTAATGAGTTGAAAGAACAGTTTACTTGTGGTCGAAAGTGTAAATCAGGTTTGATGAGTGGAGTTTAGGTTAGCTTCTCTAGTGTATTTCTTTTTCCCTAGGTTAGACATTTCATCGAAGTTCTTCATTCTTCTGTTGGACTGCCGCGACGCTGCCGACTCCAATTTCAAAAGCATCTTCCACCAACGATTACAGTAGCTCAAGCAAAAAAAAACACGGAACAAACTAGTGCTCCATCGTTTCAAGGACCTCGTGCACTAATCCGACAAATCTAGGAAGAGTTGTCCGAGAGTAGAGGAGTTATGGAAAAGTGGTCATCTTACTGATTAATTTGGTAAAGTTGTTAAGTCCACCTCTTCTCCTTTGTGAGAGCATTGTGAGTTTATGTAAAGGACTTTTCATTGAGAAGCTTAGCTTGAAATCCGGAAATGTACATTCGGATGCATGTGAATTTACATGGTGTCCGTAAAAGTCATGATGCACCTTCGACCGATCACAGGAAAGGAACACAAGAGGAGAGAAATATGAAATATTCTCCAAATGAAAAGAAAGCATTGCAAATTTCCGTATCATAAGCAAGTGTGTGCGCACACAGCAGAGATGACGGCACACCACCAACTGCGCAGCAGTGGATCGGCCCACATGCAAGCCAGTCGAGATGTAAATGGTACCAGGAATGTTCAATCTGCTCTATGGGTTGCTAAGTTCGAATACATGGGTAAAGTGCAACGAGAATATCGGCGCATTGTTATTCCATCATTATTTACGAGGTTCTGGATGCAAAATTTTCTCAGCGGTGGATATGCAGGGTTTCTGTCAACCCATACAGCTACCACGACGCTCATAAACTTTCACTTGTGGGGTTATGTGAAAAAAACATGGTTGCAGTGAACGCGTCAAGGACAGTAATCATTTAAAACGGAGGATCACAGTTATTCGCTGTGGTAACATTGACGCCTTTAACCTTATGTGAGAAGTTGAGGATCGCTTAGATGCGTGTGGAGCAACAAATGGAGGCGACATCAAATTCCACTGCATTGGTAAGGAACTTGAAGTGTTTCCCTCTTATTTGGTGAAGATCACACATTTCTAGCTTTACTGTGACCGGTCTAAATTGCATATGATTGACTGACACCCTATGTATTGGGATTTCTCCTGCGCTACAAGGTTTCAGCTAGATCCAGAAAAAAAAACAATTCACTCTTCCAAACGCAAGCAGGATGACCTCATACAAAGACAAATGGAAAGGTGTCGAAACGCTAGTTGGACTGGCTGGGATATTCCAAAGGGTTCCACTTTAAATCACAATCGTTTGAGGTTCACGAAAGTTTCGAATTATTCACGATTCAGTTGCAGGTCATCCGAAAGAGAACGACTCCGCTAAAGCCGTTCAATGGCTAATTTTATTTCCTGATTCTGTTGGAAGGAGTGCAAAATAGCTAAGCAACTAGTGACACCGCGATTTCGAAGAAGAAGAAGAATGGGTCAATCGTGGTATCCGATCGCAAGAACAGCTCGGGTAGAACTCTTCACCAAGAGAACAGCGAGCGCCAGAAATGGTAAGCCTTTAAGTTTGGGTACCCTTGTCTTAAACTTTTAAAGTATAGCCTCAACACTGGTTCTGTAAGTTACATTCTGCAAAATATTCCCCCTCCCCCCCAAAAACCCACAAATATCTGCTTTTTTGCTCTGTACATCCTTCCCATACTTTTACTAAGAACTATGGTTTGGTGGTTTATAGTATGCGATAAAGAAAAGGAGTGAAAAGAACTGGTGTCGCAAATTTGTCATTTAACACCGTTTTCAGCAAAAAAAGAAAGCTAAAGCTCATGGATACGGTCCCGTTGCTAGGCAAATTCGTCGTGTAAAATAGTGTGGTGATGTACGACCTATCTTTCACATCGACCACTCCCATGACTGCTAAGAGATGCATTATAGCATCTGTATCTCGACTGCCGAGGCCATGTAGAGATGTTCCACTTCTTGTACGGAGTTACCCAGATAAAAGCACTAGCTAGACCTGGAAAATTGTAACCTCCTTTCTTGCAAAAATTGTCTACCATATGTTTATTATGGGCAAGCCCATACAAAGTCAGCTACAAAACCCTACCTTTCAACCTCAAACGTGAATATCATGGCCCATGTTAATTTTATTAGTAAAAAATTGCAAGAATATTTGCCGACCGCTGTTCTAGCCTTACGGTCCTTCACAACAACTTTATCTAAAAACTACTAGATCAAATAGCTGTGCGTAGTTTTAGTAATAATAATAATAGTAGTAATATTTGCAATACTGAGTACGTGGAAAACATTTTTGATGAAATATCGCAGCTTTAAGTAGCCTGAGTAATCCAGATGCATGGCTATGCAATACGTTTTTGCGTCAACCTCAACTACAGCCTTCATAGCTTAGCAAAAAAATCCTTTTACGGCAAACGGAATGATTTCTTGCCACTAAAATGTCCACTGCTCCGAAGTGTTGTTCAAAAAAGCAGAAACGGATCCTCGCATTTTTGTAATAATAGTTAATTTAAAAACACTAAATTGACGCAAAGGAACCTCGAAAAGAATAAAAATGTTCTTTAAAGCTTGCACGTCCAGAAAGTTGCTATAAAATTGGGTAATTTGAGCACCATAGGAGGTTAATATCTTATTCCTCATCATCAGAGGTATCGACTTCTTCTGAGTATCACCTTCTGCGTTGACGCCATGTTTTGCAAGTTAACCGAAGGTGGTTAATGTCTGCACAGGGCATAACCTTACCGCACTGTAAAAAAAGATCCTCAGGAAATCTTTTCAGCCATAATTTGATAGTGTTGCTGAAAAAATCTTGGTTTCTTCAATAAAAGCACCCAACTTTTTTTTCAGTAAATTTTAGAGGCTCGAAACTTTCGATCTCGAAAATCCAGCAAAGAAAGAAGCAAAGCAAATCCAGAAAGCAAAGAAAAATTGCTTATGCTTTATTAATACTATAATCTTTTTGAATCCGAATTGTCACTTGGACCAGAAAATTCCCAAATTAAAGACTTTTTCGGGAATAATATATATAATAATTCCACGTATAATGGGAAATTTTGCATTAGAATTGTTTGACTCCCTTTTTGAATTTCTTTTTGCAAATATTTGTTCTCAAGCCTTCTTGTCATTTTTTGTTCCTGTTCTGTTGTCGTCTTTTCATCCCAAAATATGACTTGAAATTGCAGTGAAATGGTAAAACTCTGTGTTATTTGGTTTATTGCATTGATTAACTGGAAGCAGGTATGGGAATCTTTTCTAAACTTTCGTGTGTTTACAGCCATGGCAAAAATATATATGTACATTTTATATTTCTGCAAGTGTATAACATTTTGATTATTACTGCAGTCGTTGCTTGGTGCACGCTGATTATCATATCGAGGTAAAAAAAAGTAGTTGGAAGGGAACAGCGCACGTTTATTTTGTGTTTTGGGAGAATCTGAACAGATTCCTCGACGTAGGAACATCGGAAGTTCAAAATCTGCCCAAAAAAAACTTCAAAATATTGTTCAGAAGAGTATTTCAGCGGCGGTGAAAGTGTTTTCCACTATTTAAAATTTTAACACATTCATCAAAATGGGGCAAAGAAGATTTCTATTCAGTTGTGTAGAAATATTGCATGTTTTAGCTCTTGGCGGAGTTAGTTTGCTCTTTTTGGAGGATGGAAAAAGACGGAGTAAGGAGAGTTTCCGAGAGAGGTCAGTACTCGGTGAAAACGATAGATGACTGCTTCCGTTCGTGCTATGCGCATGACGATTGTTTGTACAACGAATATCTGAATGTGAGTGCCTACCTTACCATTTCCGTTTCACCTTCGTACATGACAACGCAAATCAGTTAAAATTTGCAGCCAATGTTGGTTAGTGTTTTTATTTCTTTTTTTTTTCTTATAGAAAAGAGTAGGGCATTATTCAACGTGTGCATCGCGAGGACAACAAGAACATTTTCCCATGAGAAATACGACCAAATGCACTCTTTTTCAATGGGTGCTGATTTGCTTCTCGAGATTTGTATGCGTTTCTGTTTACTCGTAGACAAATTACTTCTCTATACCATCTATTCATGGGTCCACATTTTTCTTCCAATTTTTGTGCTTGAAGAGCTATGCAAGAGCTCGTTCCGCTTGTGGCGCTTGGTGAGCTGTAGATCCCTGATTTTGCATGCGCACGTTAAATATTACATTGGAACTAGTGATTCTAAAAACTAGTACCTACCCGGTATTCTTTGGTACATTGGACAGCGACGAGTGCTTACTACCAGCGACCGTATATTTGATGGAAGTTTACGGTAAGACCAGTTTCAATGGCTGTTCATGTATGTATATGGATTCCGCTGCTACTATCCCTTGAACGATTGTTGAACCACTGACCGAGAATCACGGCCAAGCGAGGGAATGTGACACGGCTCTCTCGAATACGACCACCACCTCCTCCCCTTCCTCTTCTCCGACGCTCCTACGACTTGATATCGCTAGCTGCCAATTCAATAAGGATATGGATAAAGTTTCTGGCGTGAATCAATCCGCCTGGGATGTGTCCCCACGTTCACTTCAATTCAGAATCGTTTGGAGTTTAGGAACGTGTAACTGGCCTATACAATGACTTGCGGTGGCTAGCCGATGTGTCAAGTCAGTGTTTTTGTTCTCTCAGCTAAGTCTGGTACCAATTAGTGTTTTTATCAGTGCCAGAGAAGTTTGGTACCAATCTATTGACACCCGATGGATGAAAGGCTTAGTGAGCACTAGGACGAATTCGAACCTCCAATCGATCGTGCAGGAAGCGGAACCTCTAACCGCTACACCACACTGGCCCCACCAACTCAAAATATTGTTCTACTGTTCCATTTTGTACAAGACCACACACCTTTCGGCGAGCGAGCAGAAGTTGAAGTATTGGCAATTTTTCTCATTCCAGAAAAATTGGACGTGATTTTAAATATATTCGTGTGGGGAGACTGAGGAAATTCCCAAAAGCAAAATTTCTTCTTCTCCGACCGTCTGGCTTCCTCAAAATTCAGTTAAGATAAATCCAAAAAAAAAAGTCGGAAAATTTTAAGTATTGTCTCATCAAAATTCCAAAAGGAACTAACGGGTGGAAAAAATCGATACTTTTTTGGAGCTAACCTTCCTCTCTGAAAGCTACCTAAATTTTTCCTTCTAGTCCTATGATGAAGTTATTCGCGATTATCCAGACCTAACAATTTACACAGATCCTGAGCATTTTTGGCCATTTAACTCCATTAAATCCATTTTTGAACAGCTGAAAACTACGTTTAATTGAATTCTTTATCTTTTAGAAATGATTTTAGGTTTCTATCTGTTTTGCAGAAGTTTGACTCAGTGTGGTGTCGAACCTGCCACATGTCAACACGTTATACATTTTCAAAACAAAATGCTTCCATACTGTCCTACTCCTGAAAATAGTATTAAATGATAGTGTTTTAGAGTAAAACCGTTAAAAAAATTGTATTTGGTTTTTATGCAATCATTCAGTATTATTTATTGTTTTATACTGTTACTATTTGTAGTTAACCGTATTTTTTTATTTCATGTGTGCAAATATGTAATACTACGTAATAATTCAGACGTTCTCTTTTCTTAAAACCTCGACATAGTTCTCTCTATATTTTCTAACCAGCCTGAACGTCCGGCTTAAGCCGGAGAAATAACAGTAGCGACATTCTTTGGAAATTAGAATTGTTTTTTTTTCTATCAACGCTTTCTTGAATTTTCTTAATCCGAAAATACAAGCATAGATGAAAGATTTTATGGTTTTTCCCTAAACGCGTCGGTTTTATATTCGGAGAAGAATAAAACTAGATTTAACATCTATGTTCCTCTCAAATCTCCATATTTTGGAAACATTATTCGAAGTATGAGTTTTCTCCGTTCTCAGCTATTAGCAAAGAACGAAGTGCTAACATGAAATAAATAATCACTACCGCAGTGATTATTCATTATCATTCATTATGTTCATTATTTATTCATTATGAATATCACTATCGTAGTGTATATAGTATAGTATAGTATATAGTATCACTACGTCAGATCGCGTAAACGTTGGCTAGTACGTATTGTATTTAGGCAGCCGTTCGCAAGTGCTTTTCCTCTTTTTGAAGAAAGGATGTTAGCAGCATCAGGGGACATGCTGGGAAATGCGAAGGAACCACAGAAACCCATGCTACTGCGTTGGGGCACTGCAATCTGGCTCCGGGGCACGAATTCGACGCCACAATACCCAACCCACACATTTTTACCGTCTGGGGGGTCCAGCGCACCAAACCGACGCCATAATATCCCCTCTCTTTTTGGAATTTCTTGACTGAGACACACACATACACAGACGCACACACGTGACTAAGCCCGTTATTATATAGCATGACAGTTTGCAAATCTGGAAGTATACATTCACATAAAAGTTTATTTGCTCTCACTAACATATAAGAGAAACAAACTTGCCTTATCAAAGCCAACATACATAGCTACACATCTTTAGACAATGGTGAAAAGGTACAGTGCTCGCCTGTGAGGTGCATAGCGATGGTTCGGCACCTCACCGCTGTAGAGTTTTGCATCATTATGGAGTATTTTCGTGACACACAGACAAACACACACACGGACTAAGCGTGTTATTATATAGCATGATAGTGTGCCTGCAAGGTTTTTAGATGAAATCCTTTATTTGGCTGATGTGCTGGCTTTCTAGCCGCCTTCAGAGGTCTAAATAAAGGTCAATTGGAACAATCCTAAGTTAATTACGTCAAGTGTCACACCACACAGGGTTAGTTGCTTCGGTAATCGTTCAAGGTAGTGAAAACGGAAACCATGCACATTGAAAGAGTTTTCCACCGGATATGCGGCGGTTGGTTGCACGTACCTGTCACTTGAACAGTGTACCAGCGAATGAACACTGCTGTGTGTGGATCACTAATGACAATATCGATGATTTCATCTACACACGCAATATCAACAGGTCACAGGGCTGTACAAAAGTCAGATAAAGGGTTCCATCTATCCACGAGGGCACACTGTTAGAAAATATATCTAAGAAAATATACAAACTCTGCCCATACGATCGCTGATGGGAAAATCTCATCCCATGTTTGACCTTGTTCGGGATACTGTGACAGTTGACGGAGCGAAAGTGAGACGGTTTCATCCAATCCTTATTAAAGCCTCTGAGAATGGCAATAAGCCAAAAATGTCTGACTAGTAAAAGTTTCACTTGTGAACCAGGCGCATTAAGATAAAACATTTCTGAACAGTTGTTATAGTCCAAGTCATCGTCAATCCTTATGCTTAGGGTACGTGCTCAATCTTCGCGACTGGATCTGTTCAACACACATTCAAAGGAGACGCATACACTATTGGAATAGTGCGGTATGAAAAGATCTGTCAACGTGAAGTGGTCGTGGACAAACCAGGGTATCCATTTTATTTATTTATTTATTTATTTATTACGCTCAAAGGCGTGCCTGAGTAACTAGCAAGGAATAAATACAAATAAACAATGGAAAACCAGCAAGGAGAAAAAAGTATAATTATGAATATGAATAAGCAGGGATAAGGCGCGCGAACAGTAAACAAGGGGAGATTTAGTAATTTCAAAAAGCACATAAACTCGACAGGGTGGGAATTAAGACTCTTGGAAAATAAGTAAATAAAGGGAGGCTGTAAAAATTAGTGGCTTCCAATCACATCAGCCAGCAAGATGCCCTCAAAACGGAATTAATAGGTACAACACCGGCAGTTCGGCGAGCGGGTATACTGGCTAACCCCGCTCAACCGGTGAGTAGAAAGGAAGCACTAATATTATAAGCAGATAAAGAAGTAAAGGAGAATAGGAACAGTATAGAGGGGGTTAAAAAGAAGATCAAAGAACTACGCAATAGAAAGCATTAGACTGACCTCTGCTAGGAAAGAAGCAAAAGGAAGAGAGACATAAAGTTGACATAAAACATTTTGATGACGTATACAGAATTTTTTTGTTCATATCGGCATCCATAATGTCTTCCTCTGCCCTTACTTTACCCACGACAAAGCAGTTCTTGAGAGGTTTAAACCACTTTTGTGGGCTTCTCTAAGTAAGACCCGATAATGCAAAACGCATGAGGCCGCGTGAAAAGAGTTCACGCAGCTGTAAATATGTCTAAGGCGCCTATCACGTAGTTTCTTCTTTACTGTTCACTTCAGGCTTAATTTTCATTTCATTTACCATACTAGACTGTATCGCATGGTAACATCGAAAGTAGATCATCTTACAATTTTTTTCGAGGATCTTACCTCTAAAAAAAATAAGAATTTCAATGGAAAATTTTATTGAGACATCTCTGAGTGGTGGAGGGAAACAATAAATTTCCTTGCCCTTTTCTCATCGCTTTTGAGCTAAGCAAGACTAATCCGAATCATTAAATATTGACTGCGTATATAAGGAGCAGCCTGAACGTTCGGCTAAAACTGGTCTTCAGGCTTATTTTGGTGTTCGCCTTCACAGACCAATAAGACCAGACGGCGACCTATCCCCTCCAAACCCTGCGAGGTCGCACCCAGGGTCCCTTTCCCCTCCCCGATTCCCTCTTCGGGGACCTCGCAGCTGCCCGCTGATCATATCCCCAACCTAATCCCCCCTGGTTTTCCTGTGGTTTATATGCGTGGTTTATCCTTATCTCGACACTACACGGCACAGCACGAATATACGACATGAACGGTTGATAACATATGGGCCTGTCGACGGCTTAGGGGTGCTGCTTCTCGGCGATAAGTGGTATGTGGTTGCGGTTCGGGGCTCAAGGGTAGCCAGCCAGGGTTAGGTGGTGCTAGTGATGTAAAGTGGTGTGATGTGGATAAGTGGTAGGGGCGTGGTGATCGATGGAAGAACACGAACACAATAAACGATTACACAAAAGACGGATAAAGAAGGAACTGACTCGGAGTGCTCGTGGCCAGCCCTTGTATATGCGGCCGGCGTGGGAGCGCTACCGTAATACATTGCCAGTGGCGATGTTTATGGCGCGCCGCGTGAGTAAAGATGCCGGCTGGCTGAGAAGGTCGTGCCGGGCACGACACACACGGACTAGGCGCGTTATTATATAGTATGATAGTGGTGAGCAAAGGTGTTTAAGAAGAATTAAGAAATTTAGGCTGGCCTCGCTTCCTACGACGACGGAACGTGATTCGCAGACATCATCGACGGACATTACAGGTTACAGCGAAAACACTGGAAATAATTCATATATCAGTCTCATTTCTAACTTGAAATTGTGATGAGTTCTTCTATAACTTATGATCGTCCATAGCGTTCAGCAAAGTACCTATGTAGCATAGAATAATTTCTCTGAAAGAGCATTTTTGGTTGAGAATTCGAATGATTCTATTTCAGAAGTTGTCGTCTTGTGAACAACCTTTAAAAATAGAATACTTCTTGCGCACTATTTCATTATTTCAATTTTTTGATTTTTTTTAAGTGTTCAGCTTGATTTGACTCACTACGTCCACAGCTCAAAAGGACTTTCTTCGAAGACGTAAATTTAAGATAACTGTCTTCTTTAAATAACTATTTCTCATCTTAATGTCATTAAAATCAAATGGATGAAAGTGCAAAAGGAAACTATTTTTTATTTTGAAGTTTGAGTTTTTTTTTTAGTTTGTAAGGAAGCTTTTAAAAAAGACTATGAATTGGTCCGCTCTGTAAAATAATTCATATTCGTGTTACAGTAATAGAATATTCGACAAGACAGCAGCAATAGTTATAGTTGGGTCAAAACGAGGCATGGACACTTGTGTAAACGGCTAAACTCGAAGTGACGCGGTGGAGCGCTGCGGTTAGAATCGTGTAAGGATCCTAGTTATTGTCACTCATCTCTGCAGTTCTCCATGATCCCACCTCGATTCCAACCACTGTCTCCACCGCACTGTTTCGAACACAGCCGCTTACGCAACTGCCTTTGCTTCATGTCGTTTTGACCCGACTATACCTTTGTGGTCGGCCCCAACTCGCTATAAGAAATAACGACTTCACTTTCCAAAGGCATTCTATTGAACTACCTTGAGAAACACCAAAAGCTTTGTGTTGATTGTAATTGTACGTACGGCGACTATTTTCATGGAAATGAATAGCGATTCTGAAGAACAATAGCAGCCAAAGTTATTTTTACTTTAGTAACGTCATTTCTTTCCCCAACATCCCAGCAAGTAGCTCGCATTGAACATTAGGCATGATGTTAGGTTGATGCAAAAGAAATACAGGATTTTTCCATTCTGTTACATTCAACACTATTTTATAGCAGTGGGGTAGGATTTTTGTACGAAGTATTATGCATTGATGGAGAGTTTATTTTATGTCTTTTCTAAATGTGTATATGAAATTTAACTCAGATCGCCTTTTCTAAAATAATTTGATTTTACTTTTCAAATGACCAATTTTCGTCGAATCTACTTCTAGTTTAAACTTGGACGATCTGGTGCTCAAACTGCTCGAAACACCGATGCAGTATTAGGCCAAGAAAGTGTTGATGATGATAGCGTACTACGTTGGTTCCAGAAATTTCGTGCCGCCAGCACCAGCCTCGAAGGCGAACCACATTGTACATGCCCAGATGTACTCGATGACTATCATCTATGCCTTCGTTGGCACTTCTCTGGCTCCATAGTTTCGAGCTATATTCGAGCGTTTCGTAGGTGATATTTCGCAAGAGTAGATGCTGCCAGCGTGAAATAATTTCTCTCAGAGAATATCTTTGAATTAAATATTGGATTAATTTCATTCCTTCGGGAATCGAGTGCTAAACTTGTTTTTAAAAATTCTATACTTGTTGCGTTCTACTTTATTAGTTAAATTGGGGTGTGGAGCAAGAGGTTCCCGTGAAAAACCGACCTGACCTCCCTTTAGCGCCGCGCGCCTCCACATAATTAAGGCTGCCGCTCCACCAGCTAGACATCTTCCACTACCGCCTGAAATCACTTAGACCCCGTCCCTTTATTGTTCTCTAATAAGCGCCGCGCGACATTCGCGCCGCAATGGCAGTGGATGCTGCGAATTTGGAAGGAAGAGGAGTGAAAAATGAATTCACGCAACAAGTTCTTATTGCGAATATAGTAAGTTATGCGTAGTACGCGTATTGTCAGAAATTAAGGAGAAAAAGTAGATCCTTCTGACCAGTTAAAAGATATGTCATCAGGGGCATATCATAGAGTATCAAAGAGTCAAAGATTTCATGATTAATAAAAGTGATATGCATAGTCTACATTGACCTCATTTGAGCAACTTCACACAAATAAAGAGTATCTCAAAAAGAAGCGAAAGGAGTAACATGCATAGATTTTCACATATCCCATAATTTTAATAATAAATAAATTTCACACATTTGAAACCTTAAATGTTCTATATAAACTCGCAGTCCATAAGTATGTGTCTGTCACAGTGTCGTTCAACAAATTCTTGTTCAACTTTCAACTGCAGCAACTTTATGTCCTTATTACTTTGTATAATTCTTTAAATTCCTTTCTACATTTTACCCTTTCAAAATTTTATATGGATATAATGTTTATATAGGACGCATGTCTAATACTTTAATGCTTGCTTATATACATTCCCAGACATGTATGAGTGGTGTACATCTAACATGTGAAAAGAGGACAATTTCGTTTTCATTCGCATTTGTAAATGGCATATCATTTACACAGACCTCTTTCATTTATATCAGCTTACAAGTATACTTTATCTATAGTTTCAAACAACATCTAATACCATGCACTTTTCTTTCCGTTCGATTCTAAAAAAAGCGCATCGTAAGAGTTGCGGGCTCGCAGAAAAAAAAACTCATCATAGGAGCAGCAGATGTAGCGACATAGGCGGTAGGGGGGGGGGCATCAGTGAGACATAGCACAGGAGGAGCAACCAGACTACTGTAGCGATTATGACGCTGTCAAGAGACGCGCGGTGCAATTAACGACGCTCGTTAGCCTCCAGGATACGCGGCGGCACATCGAACGGGTACCTCTTGACCTTTCCCCGTTAAATTGCATTTGATCAGTTTTCAACTTTATTTCATTGAACCATGTCTGTTGCGCAGAACCACATTTCCAGAGGTGGGTTTTTAGAATAGTTACCTCACCTGAACATCTTATTTCCCTTCAATGAGAAGTTGGTCAAAACTAAAATTACATATTTTAACTTTGGCCAGTAGAACGATAGATGAGGGTTCAACATTTTGGTGGCCATTTTTGAAAAATAAATCAAAGATTTTCTACAAAATGACTCACTCAGCAAGATAAATCAGACCCAACTTTACTGTAAAAGAATAACAGTAATGAGCTTAGAGCGGAACGTTACCTTTGTTGCCAGCTCCAGCCCGTTATAAGGACCAACAAATTTGCTTAAAGGAGAGGAAATATCTTATCTCCAAAATAGCTTCCTCACCTGAACATCTTCTGTGTTTCTCTTCAATGAGAAGTCGATTTGGCCAGAACTAGACTTACATATTTTAACTTCGCCCAGCACTACGATTACGAAATAGATGGGAGTACATAATTTTGGCAGCAGTTCTTGAAAAAATTAAAAAGCGCCTACAAAATGATTCATTCGGCGAGATAAATCAGATCCAACTTTACTGTAGTAGAAGAACAATAGCAAGGAGCTTAGAGCGGCATGTTACCTTTGTTGCTGGTTCCAACCCGTTATAAGGAACAACAATTTAATTTGAAGGAGAGGAAATATCTTGGTTTTATCTGATGACTGTTACTGTGTATGCAGCTTCCAATTCCTCAAACATTAGCAAAGATTCAGAAGAACTGTGGTGGTCTAAAGCGACTATCTACGAAAAAAAACCATCCACGAAACTTGCCAGTAGGTAGATTTCATTGATGTTGATAGTATAATTTAATTTTGCTCAGATGAGGTAAGAGGTCAGGAAAGATATTCGCTTATTCTTGTGTTCATATCGACAGGATGACCTCTACTACCGTGTTCAGAGTCAACATTCGCAGGCCCGGAATTGACGACAGTTCCTGCATATGAGCTTCTCGGTTGGGAGTACTACCACGAAACGAATATGTGCTATAAGGTGTAGTTTATCTTAACTGAGGTCTTCTGCCAGAGCTTTTTTCACACGAAAGAACAGCAGTGTATTCTGCACGAATGACAATAACCATTCTTAAGCTGAAATAACGTTCTAATCCTTCCTTAACGGCGAAGTCACTGGCCCTTAATATCTAGGAGACACATCTTGTGTAGCTGATAAATCCTATCGAAAGTGCCTTGTAAGTAATAACTTGAAAAATATCAGGGACGAACTTCTGACCAATATTCAACGAATCCTTGCCAACTGTGTTGTACTGTGTAGTATACCCTGATTACAAGAAAGACAGACAGTGACATTAAAGCGAAATGCTCATAAAATAACTCTTAGCTTATTTAGCTTTGAGTGACCATACCATAAAAAAAGGAGGGGATTTGTATTTATAAAGCAGAAGGTATTGCATGTATCTGTTCTCACAAAGGTGCGCTTGAAGTTAATGAACGACAGGCTGGCATTATGATTGCTTACGGGGATACCAGATGCGTAAAGATAGTGTCTTCATCCTTCCAGACAAGTTTGGTACTTTTGTGTGGTCAAAATGCAAACATCAAATAAAATTACTCCGATAAAGTTGTATTGCCACTCTTGTGGATGACCCTATTATAACGCGAGTATACTGAATTTCGTTTGTAAAGATTATGAGTTCACATTGCAGAAGTTCCGGGTGGCCGGTGGCGGTAATCAAGATGTAAAGGAATCAGAGAAAAATTGCACTGGTTACGGAGGGAATTTAGCGTCAATTCATTCTGCGGCACAAAACAATTTTTTACAGCGTAAGCAGTTCTTCATTATGTTATTAATTTCAGTATTTGCAAACCGGTGCTTGAGGCCCACGTCATCAAGATCAAAGCTGTCGGCACTCGTTTCTCTCTTCGACATATATTGAATAGATATCCTTCTAACCTAAAATGAGCTTTCTTCCAGACATGCTCCCCATCGCTCCCTGTGTGATCGGATTGAAATTTGTTGAAAATCAATGTGGCGTTGCTCATCGTTATTGGTCAGATTCTTCCGTTGTCAATTTCGAAAATTGGGAACCAGGAGAACCAAACAATAATATGTGTGAGCAGTTCTGTACATATGTAAGTTTAAAATACACTATCTATCCATAAATCACTTGCCGACTGGAATAGTATAAAAATGTGTGCAGCTAATGTTTAAAACTCTTCGAATGATCACTTATGGGTGTTTTGTTAAAAAAAAAGACATCCTTGTGTGTAGTAATTTGTTGCCTCTCTGGTTGAATTGATTTTTTTCAGCTGCAAAGTGATGGAACGTGGAACAATTATAGATGTGATGCTAACAGTGCATTCGTCTGTGAAACTGATAATATTGTCTACTGCCCTCAACGCAGAACGTGAACGTGCAGTTTAATTTTTCCTCTAGTGCGACATTTCCGTGGAGTTGTGAAACTGACATCGATTTCTTCTTCAGAACTTTGTTTCTTCTTATCCTGTCCGCGGTTTGCCATTCACCCTCTATTTCTACCCTATAAAAACTGTGTGAGACATTAAAGAATTTATCCGTTGTGGACCGATCATAACAAGAGTAGGAAATTGTGGGTGGAATAAATATTAAGGAGGATATATGGCAAAAATGCTCGGAGGCCAAAATCTCTAAAGAACTGGCTTTTCCCTTTGTCTCTGTTATTTTGTTATCCTTATTTGTCTCTGCCCTAGGCAACATGATGTACCAGTGCTGTAACTCCGTCGTTCAGTCGTAAGATCCATTTAGAACACTTTCTAGGTATGAGGTGAAGCCTATGTTAAAAAGCAGCAAGCATTTGGCGAGTAAAGGTGGAAGGAGGGGATTTCTAGAAGTGAGCAGGTCACTGGAGAAGAAAAGTGACTACGGAAACGAGGAGAGGGGGAGGAGGTTAAAGCCATCATCCCACGAATCTGAGGTGGTACGGATTTCAGGAGTATTCGTATACTGGATAGTAGATCATGGAGAGAGGTGTGATTCCGTGCATTTCTTCCTAATTGCCGTAAAAAACGGCCCGGAAAATGCGGCGCCGCACAAGGCTGGCGTGCTCCAAGCGAACTCCTTGTAGAAAATAGTGTGCTAGAACGCTCGAAGCCGTATCTTCCGGTCCGTTTTCTACGGAAATTAGGAAGAAATGAACGGAATCACCCCCTTTCCATAATCTACTATCCCGTATACGAATACTTCACCGGAAATCCCTACCAATCCAGATTCGTTGGGTGATGCCTTTAAGGTGAAGAGAGAAAGGGGAAAGAGGAAAGGAGAAAAGATGGGAAGAGAACGGAACGAGAAGGAGGTAGGGAGGAGTTTGATGTTTAGTGGATAATGAACAATATGTAACAGAATGTCCAAAATTAAGTCATTTCTAGTCCTTAAAGGAGTTTCAAGGAAGTTTCACTAAACATGCTGTTTGAGGGAATGTACAGTTTTGCATATTCGGAAGTGGACAAATCCTTCGTTTATGAACGTATAGAGTAGATTTTATCCTAAACTCCAGAGACTTAGAGTTCCTTTTTTGGTTTATTACGATTACAGAAATAGTGAACCCTGCTGAAAGCCTCTAAAAATATTAGGTTGTAAACTTTCGAGAAGCATTTTCTCAAGATTTCAGAAACTTCTAGATTTATTTTTTAAAAAGGTATAAATAGGAAAGTTTTGAAGCTTCTATCGCTCATTCCATTCTATTTTCATTTCCATTAATTGTGGAACTTAAGCCATGTGACCTTCGACTGCTTGGACTTTATGAGTTTAAGACTTTATGAGTTTAAGACTTTATGAGTTAACACCATGAATTGTCATCTGGTCAACGTAGAGCGAGGATCACTGCGTGTCCGAGTTTGCTAAGTTACAAACGGAGCTTCGATTGGCTGAAGAACTTGGTTACTACAGATGAGAATTTGGTGACGCACGCAAATCGTAACCGGAGGCACCATTGGTTCGGTCCTGGTGAACAAGGAAAACCAACATCAATGTCTAAATTGCATCCCAAGCAGGCTCGGTGTATGGTGGGGATGTTCTGGCATTATCCATTCGGAGATACTACCCGAAGATGCTACAGTCAACTATATTGTCAACAACTGGATTGTGTGGCAAGCAAACTTAACCAAAATAAATTATATTTCCCCCACGACAACCCCAAGCCTCATGTAGCCAAAGTCACAGATCAAAAAATTTTGTAAACTTTCTAGGACCTTGGTACCTCATCCAGCCTACTTTTCGGGCATGGCTCCTAATAGCATTTGTTCACTTCAGAATCATATGAAAGGAAAAAAAAACTTTGACAACTTGGACCATCTCAAAATGGGCGTGGAGAAGTTGTTTTAATGACGGTATAAAATTATTATCAACAGGACGGCTATACATACTCGACAACAACGGTTTATGCATATCTCAATTATATTCTGTTTAAAAGAAATAAATTCAAAATGAAAATGTGAAAAAAATGATTCTCGAAAGTTTACAACCTAATATTGGGCAAAGAGGCTATTTTCCCGTGTGAAAAGGCGGTGCCCAGGTGATTATTGAACAGATTTTACCAAACAATGTGATCTTTGTTATATCTGTTCTATATTTTCTTCTTTAGATAACGAAAGGCTGAACTGAACAAAAAACTGAACTGTTGCTTAAACAGAAACTTAACAAATGTTCAAGCGCTGGTGAAGGGTGTTCAGTGAGCGCTGGTGTTGAATTGCAGCTATAATTTTATACCTTTACAGGTTTTGATAGGGAGAGTGTAGTGTAGCGGTTAGAGGTTCCGCTTCCTGCACGATCGATCGGAGGTTCGAGTCCGCCCTAGTGCTCACTAGGCCTTTCATCCCTCGGGGGTCAATAGATTGGTACCAAACTTGTCTGGCACTGATAAAAACACTAACTTGACACATCGGCTAGCCACCGCAAATTACTGTATGGGCCAGTCACACGCCCGTAAGCCGATTCTGAATTGAAGTGAACGTTGGGAGGCATCCCAAGCGGATTGATTAACGCCAGAAACTTTATCCTATATCCTTTATGAGTGGTTGCAGTGACTACACAAACGTCGTGAAAGTAGTTTAGCACGACGGTGGAGAACTCTCGATCTGGTGTAATCCTATGTTAAACTGTAAACGAGGATCATACAATGGAACAAAGTGTTATACTGATTAACACCTATGCGCGATTAGCAAAGCCCGAAATAACAACTACCGAACCGGCTGGTGTTGGTAGGCTGACTACAACTCTCAGAGACGGTAAATGAAACGGTGCTTTCAAGGGAAGAACAAAACTGACAGAAAATAAAATAAATAAAGGTTGCAAATATGAAAGGAGAAAGGAGAAGAAACTGCAAAACATAAGTGAAAGTGCAATGAAATAGATTTTCAACGGGAAATGCAGAGAAAATTCGTCCTTCAATTAGATCTTGTGAGCTGTAGTATCTAATAAAGCGTGTTCTGAATGCGCCTTCTTCACGATTCCTGAACAGGTTGGGACCCAGTCTATTCCATAATAGTCGAACTCTGCAGTGAAATAAATAATAACAATAATAATAATAATAATAATAATAATAATAGAGGAAAAAAGAGGGATCAAGTTGTGTCAAAAATTCGCCATGGTAATACATTTGCAGCAAAAAAGAAAACTACAACTATAAAACTCGTAGACACGGTCACGTTGCTAAGTAAATTTGTCGTGTAAAAGACCTATTACGCTTCGTTTATTGCTAAGAGATGTCTTCTAATTCTAGGATCTTCAATGCCATTGCCACGTAAGAATGTTCCATTATATGGATGGAGATGCTCAGATAAAAGGGCCTGCTGTAGCTAACTAAACCGGCTCTGTCTTTCTTCCATCAAACGTTTCTTGTAGTTGAGTCCATACAAAGTTAGCTCCGGAACCTCACTTTTCACTTCTAACGCAAATATCGATGCAGAGTAGATGTTAATTTCTTTCAAAAATTTGTGCAAGGATATTCGACGACCGTTCTTGCAATCATTCGTTGGTTGACTATGACCCGATGAAAAGCTGTTCGAGGTAGTAATACGTAATATTTGCATTATTAGGCAGGCCATCACGCTCTCGATAAATTATCTCCACTTTATGCGACCTGAATAAATCAGAGCTCCGGCTATGCAACAAATTTTTGCATCAGTCAATCAACCGGAGGCTTTTTTAGCCAAAGAAAAAGATAGTTTTTCGGAAAGCAGATTGAGTTTCCTTACTGAAACGTTGGCTGCTTCGAAATTTTTTGTCGACGTTGCAGAATACTCGCTTTACCCTATTAATCAACTTGAACAAATTAAAGGCACCCCACGAATCTGATTTCAGGTGAAGTGTTTGTATACGGGATCGTAGATTATCGAAAAGGGGGTTATTCAGTTCATTTCTGTATCAGTGGAAACGGACAAGCCTTGAACGTTGTTTCTTACGACGTCCTCAATTGCAGCGCGCCACCCTTACGCCGCTCCATGCGATTCGTCCGAATGGGTTTTCGACGAATCGCAGGCGGCGCAAACGTTGCGCATTGCAACATAAGCCGTCATAAGAAACAGCATTCCGGGGTCATCAGTTTCCACTGATGCAGGGAGAAATGGACGGAATCACCTCTCTCGCCAAAATCTACGATCCTGTATACGGATACTCCACCTGAAATCCGTACCACCTCAAATCCGTGGGGTGATGCCTTCAAATTGGGTGATACGGGTCCCATGGCGTCGGAATGGTGCGCCAGTGCCAGAATGCCATAGAGTGGGGTCAAAAGGGTCACGTGACGCCAGATTGGTGCGCGGAAGCCCCATCGGTAGAATGGCTTTCTATGAATCATTCACATATCTATTTCCAAGCGTATTTCCCTGATGCTAACATCTCTTCTTCAAAAGGTGGAAACACCCATACAAACGGCTGCTTAGATGCAATACTAGCCAACACACGTTCACGTGGTCTGAAGAAAAGTTTCATCTTCATCACTACGATGATGATATTCTCGTCATGTTAGCACACCGTTTTGTGCTAATAATTGAGAGCGGAGTAAGGTCATACTTCGAATGTCTTCAAATTATAGAAGTATCAGAGAAAGATAGATGTAAAATCAAGTTTGATTGCTTCCCAAATATAGTACTGATGTGTTTGTGAAATTCATGAAATCTCTCATCCATGCCTGTATTTTTGAGGGAAAATAGAAGAAAACGTTGACAGAAGGAAAAAAAACAATTATAATATTACAACAAAAGTCGCTACTTTTATTTCTTATTGATAGATGAGGACAATTGAGGCGAACACCACAAAAAGTCGCTACTGAAGTCCGGTTTTGGCCG
The DNA here is from genome assembly GCF_031761385.1 of Necator americanus. NCBI lineage: Eukaryota > Metazoa > Nematoda > Chromadorea > Rhabditida > Ancylostomatidae > Necator > Necator americanus. The sequence goes on from NC_087373.1 coordinate 3,735,723, forward strand.
GACGTTCAGACTGGCAATTGTACAGGTTACAAGTTAGATTTTTCACTCTTCTTTTAATCTGGTGAGATCCTTTCAAAGTTCTCTGCATATTTCTCCCTTTCTCTTATCTCTTTCTTGTTGTTCTGTTGTCGTACTTTCATTTTAGAGTAGTTAAAGTTGAGTTGAAAGTGTAGCGGAATGGCAACACTTTGCATTTTGTGGTTCACTGCACTGTTTGGCTGGAACAAGGTAAAAAACCTTCAACTTTTGTGTATTTACCGCAGCTACAAAACTGTTCAACAAGACAACTATCTGATCCATTGATCTATATAACAATTGTTCCTCGCTGCATGCTAAACATCACGTTAAGATGATAGAGATCAGAAGTACTAAAAATACTACAAAATGCTGTCCCTCTCTCTCATTCTTTCTGACAGAGGCGCTAATATAGCGGTCAAAAATTATCAATTATGTATAGTATCTATAAGACAGAATCAACCAAACTTACTTTACCGATGACTTGACTCATTTGATTTAATCGGCGGGCTGACATGCCTGACACGATTGTGTGCATCTGCTGGTGTGCTGTCCTTTAACATGCGTCTGCCCATTTTACCGATCGCCTGCGTAAGCTTGCGCAGACTTAATCCATTCGTCGCTCTTACTTATCCTGCGAAACCTTACCTCTCGCCTGATCTATCTATCCACGCCAAGTGTCTCCTCTTTCACCACCTCTGTCTAGAATTTCCGTTTTTGGCCAGGTGGATTTTCCTGATTGAGCCTACCAAACTCTTCAAAACGCGTTGAACAAGGTGATCTGTAGCCCATAGGCTGCAACATGATGTCGTTGATGGCTTTGAGAAGGAAGTGTCCTGTTCTTTTATCTTACTTCAATTACCACGTCAAACGGTGTCGTGCTGCGACACCGTTGACAAACGACTGGTGCTCGAATTGTAGCAGTTGTTCTTTGACTGATATCATCAAGTATGCAAAAGCACTTTCCTGGTACTCCATCGATGTGAAGCTCGTTGAGAATACGGCCTCGATGAGGAGAGTCGAAAACAGCTACAAAGTCCAGAAAGGCTAATTGCATCGACGTCGAATATCGCTGCCAGATTTCGGTCATTCTCCTGAGAACACTCGTCAAACATAGATCGGTTGGGACGGAGGCTAGCTTGCTCGCCGCGCATCGTTTCTTAGCGATAAGTGTACAATAAGTCTGTCTAGGATAAGCTGTAACACGTAACGAAGAGATCCTTCAGTAGTCGCTAGGGTCAGTGACAGATACATACATAGCTCCTTTTGGGGGAGGGGGGAGGAATTGCCATACTGTGTTTCCAAGAGTCAGGTGTCCTTTCGTCAATCCATATTGAACAGATGATCTTTGTCATTTCAGGAATCCCAGATTCAGCTACTCCATTCTCAGTGTTGAGGACTGGAGAGGATCTTTTCATTTTGCCGCTATACTGTTTTAGTGAACCATAACCTTCCTACGGGTTCTTGTCCTTCCACGCCTTTTCAAAATCCTTTCCTCTTGGCTTCCATTCGTTTTCGGGGTCATTTTGCAGTTGACGACGAACCTTCCTTCTCAGACGCTTTTCCTAAATGATCACGCCAGTGCTGCTAGTGGCGCATATAGAATTATAAATGGCTTTCGTTTACGCAGATGTCAAGGCAAACATCTTCTGTGACCTTAGAACCGAGAGTGTTTTCGTTGCATTCTCCTAGGGGACTGCTGCTTAGGGGAGAACACGATAAAACTAACTATCTGACACTGATACGGATCTTCTGCAACTTTATTCTCTAAGCGGCAACTGACCGAGCAATTTCACTTAAAAAGAAAACTCTAAGGAGAAATGGAAAGAGGTACAACTAGTGTACGAAATAATTTACAATGTACAGTTGCAGAACAAAGAAACTAAGATGACGCGAATGCTGGGAAGGGGATTGCACCGTGTAGTTCTGTTTATTTGGTGTTCCGAGCAGCATGTAAACAGGTGCGCAGGTGCATTGCAAAGTACATGTGTAATTGATAAGTGGCGACTTGGTTGTGAGCGTTGGACATGGGCTGTAGAAGGAATGCAATCCTAGTTCAAGGTTTGCTGAGGATCTAAATATGTTGATCGAAGAAAGTGTCGCCACCACAAACGCAAGCGGAAATCCCAGCAGCAATGAGAGTTTTTTCTTTAAACCACTTAAAATTTCAACGCATTCTTCGGAATGGAGCGAAGATTTTTTCCATTTAATTAAGTTGAAATATTGTTATTTATAGCTCTCTGCCGAACTAGCTTGTTCCTTTTGGAGAATGGAGAAAAACGAAAAAAATATGGTTGGGATGCAAATCTCCAGTGCGGCTGTGACAAAGGATGACTGCTTCCGTTTATGTTATAAGATGTCCGGCTGCAAGTACATTGAATACGAGAATGTACGCGTATATATAAACATTTCTATTTCATACTTACAGTATGACGATGCGTAAGAGTAAAATTTGTTGTTATTAGGTACTTAAGAAAAAATAGAAATGCTTACAATTGCAATTCTCGAGAAATAATTCTGACATTTTAAGGTTTTAAGCAAAGTTTACCACATCTGTGTATGAAATAAAGCGATTTGCAGTAGTCATATTTTATATGAGGTGCACTATTCTTTCTGTCTGCTCACTTCGCTCACCTACACTGCAGTGCAGCCCTCATGTAATAAGAAAAATTTTTATGACTTCAGTAGTAGTTTACTGGAGGAAGTTTCCAAGAAAAGGGCGTCGGTCATCACTCAACTTGTGCATGGCGTTGGCCTCCGATAAAAGCCTTTCCTGTAAAAAATTTGGGGCGTATCATGCTTATTTCTCGAGAATTGTGAGTGTTTCTATTTCTTCATATGTCACTACTTTCTTGTAATTTTCCCCATTTCTTTTGTATTCCTCAACACCAGAAAAAAATGACAAATCCCAGGCTGGTTTTTTCTACTTCACAGCTTTTTTTGCCAAAGAAAGATGTGATAATATGATGTTTCGAAGAATATCAGAAAAATTCATTCCAAAATTCATAATTTTAGATCACTTTGTGGTCGTTTGAGAATTTCTTCATTATCCACAGCTCATATTAGTAACTGCCGGAAAAAATTCGACTTAATTTATCAGTTCAGCCGAACTAGAAATGTTTGAATGAGTACAGAAGGCCAGTTCAACGCTACTCTTCGTATTAAGGATTCTTGCGACCTCTTCACGGATGACAACGCTGTTCAACACACATTCAGAAAAGAAGCGTACGTTATTGGAAGAGGCGCAGAGATTGATGAGAGCTGTGAACGTGATGTAGTCCTTGACGAACCAAGGTATTTGTTTTGACGATTTACAGAAAATTGAGTGTTCGCTGGGAGAATTACACATTCCGTGAGATGTTTTTTTCCCCTTCTCCTAATAAGCCACTGCAAAGCAGCTTTTGAGAGTTTTCAGGCCCTTCTCAAAGGCAATGCAAGGCACACGATACGCATGAGCTCGCAATCGGACGCGGGAGGGAGCTCGTGCGCTGCAAACGTGTGCAAGTATCTGTTCACATTGTCTTCCTTACCTTCCATAATTTCACTGTTTTACGGGTTTATTCTCCAAGAATCACCAAGTCTCATAATTTCCATGAATGAGGAAAAAAAGATGAAGATGAAAGACAGTTTTGGAACAAATCTCGGAATTGGATCGCAGGGGGTTTTCTCGAGGATTTTACCTGAAAGCAGAGCACCATTGTTTGGATTTGGACGTGGTGCCACAGACTACAGCGGGAACGTAGTATTTAGCTCCAGGCGTGGTTACGCTCATCTCTCACTGGTCGACGTGAAAAAAAGATCGTGGAAAACGGCAGGGGAATGAGATGGACAGCAAAGGCATTTCAAAAGAATTAATAAATTCAGGTTGGACGGACTTTCTACAGCCACCGAACGTGATTTGCTAACATCTTCGTCGAATTTGGCAGGTCAGAGTTAGAACCGATAGAAATATTTTATATATCAGTTCGATTTCAAAAATGAACCTGTTACGAGTTCTTCTACAACTTATTGATCGCCCGCAGGGCTCTACAAAGTATGCTGCCAGCATGAAATAATTTCTCTCAGAGAATATCTTTGCATGATATATTCGAATAATTTCATTGGGGTCAAGTGCTAAACATGCTTTTGAAAATTTAGAACCTGTTGCGTACTACTCTATTAATTAAATTGCATTTGATTACTTTTCAACTTTATTTGTTTCAACCATATCTATTGCGCAGAACCACTTTTGTATAAGGTGAGTCTATAGAATAACTTCCTTACGTGAACATTTTTTGTGTTTTCTTCCAAGGAGAAATCAGCTTGGTCAAAACTAAGCTTACATATAACTTCGTACAGTACTACGAAAATGGAATAGATGAAAAAATAGTAGTAAAAAAATAGTACAAAACATTGTTGGCAATTAAAAAAAAATGAAAGAGTTTCTACAAAATGATTCATTCGGCGAGATAAATCAGATCCAACTTTACTGTAGTAGAAGAACAATAGCAAGGAGCTTACAGCGGCATGTTACCTTTGTTGCCGGTTCCAGCCCGTTATAAGGAACAAAAAATTTACTTAAAGGAGAGGAAATATCTTGGTGCTATCTGTTTACTGTTACTGTGTATGCAGTTTCCATTTCCGCAAACATGAGCAAAGATTCCGAAGAACAGCGGTGGTCTAAAGCGACTATCTACGAGAAAAAAAAATCATTTGGCTCCACGAAACTTGCCAGTAGGTAGATTTCATTGATAGTATAATTTAATTTTGCTTAGATGAGGTAAGAGGTCAGGAAAGAGATTCGCTTATTCTTGTGTTCATATCGACAGGATGACCTCTACTACAGTGTTCAGAGTCAACATTCGCAGGCCCGGAATTGACGACAGTTCCTGCATATGAGCTTCTCGGTTGGGAGTACTACCACGAAACGAATATGTGCTATAAGGTGTAGTTTATCTTAACTGAGGTCTTCTGCCAGAGCTTTTTTCACACGAAAGAACAGCAGTGTATTCTGCACGAATGACAATAACCATTCTTAAGCTGAAATAACGTTCTAATCCTTCCTTAACGGCGAAGTCACTGGCCCTTAATATCTAGGAGACACATCTTGTGTAGCTGATAAATCCTATCGAAAGTGCCTTGTAAGTAATAACTTGAAAAATATCAGGGACGAACTTCTGACCAATATTCAACGAATCCTTGCCAACTGTGTTGTACTGTGTAGTATACCCTGATTACAAGAAAGACAGACAGTGACATTAAAGCGAAATGCTCATAAAATAACTCTTAGCTTATTTAGCTTTGAGTGACCATACCATAAAAAAAGGAGGGGATTTGTATTTATAAAGTAGAAGGTATTGCATGTATCTGTTCTCACAAAGGTGCGCTTGAAGTTAATGAACGACAGGCTGGCATTATGATTGCTTACGGGGATACCAGATGCGTAAAGATAGTGTCTTCATCCTTCCAGACAAGTTTGGTACTTTTGTGTGGTCAAAATGCAAACATCAAATAAAATTACTCCGATAAAGTTGTATTGCCACTCTTGTGGATGACCCTATTATAACGCGAGTATACTGAATTTCGTTTGTAAAGATTATGAGTTCACATTGCAGAAGTTCCGGGTGGCCGGTGGCGGTAATCAAGATGTAAAGGAATCAGAGAAAAATTGCACTGGTTACGGAGGGAATTTAGCGTCAATTCATTCTGCGGCACAAAACAATTTTTTACAGCGTAAGCAGTTCTTCATTATGTTATTAATTTCAGTATTTGCAAACCGGTGCTTGAGGCCCACGTCATCAAGATCAAAGCTGTCGGCACTCGTTTCTCTCTTCGACATATATTGAATAGATATCCTTCTAACCTAAAATGAGTTTTCTTCTAGAGATGCTCCCCATCACCCCCTGTGTGATCGGATTGAAATTTGTTGAAAATCAATGTGGCGTTGCTCATCGTTATTGGTCAGATTCTTCCGTTGTCAATTTCGAAAATTGGGAACCAGGAGAACCAAACAATAATATGTGTGAGCAGTTCTGTACATATGTAAGTTTAAAATACACCACCTGTCCATAAATCACTTGCCGTCTGGAATAGTATAAAAATATGTGCAGCTAATGTTTAAAACTCTTCTAATGATTACTTATAGGTTTCGGTTTTGTTTATAAAAAAAGACATCCTTGTGTGTAGTAATTTGTTGCCTCTCTGGTTGAATTGATTTTTTTCAGCTGCAAAGTGATGGAACGTGGAACAATTATAGATGTGATGCTAACAGTGCATTCGTCTGTGAAACTGATAATATTGTCTACTGCCCTCAACGCAGAACGTGAACGTGCAGTTTAATTTTTCCTCTAGTGCGACATTTCCGTGGAGTTGTGAAACTGACATCGATTTCTCCTTCAGAACTTTGCTTCTTCTTATCCTGTCCGCGGGCTGGCATTTCACTCTCTATTTCTATCCTATAAAGTGTTTCAAACATAAAAGCTGTGAAATATTAAGGAATTTGTCAGTTGTGGACAAATCATAAAACGAGTAGGAAGTTGTGGATGGAATAAATATTAAGGAGGATATATGGTGCTCGGAGGCCAATGTCTTAAAGAACTGGCTTATCCGTATTTGTATTTGTTGTTTTGTTATCCTCATTTGTCTCTGCCTCAGGGAACATGATGTACCACTGCTCTAACTCCATCATTCAGTTATAAGATCCATTTAGAACACTTTCCATGTATGAGGAGAAGTGTATGTTAAGAAGCAGCAGGGATTTGTCGAGTAAAGTTCGAAGGAGGTGATTTCTAGAAGTGAGGGGGGTCACTGGAGGAGAGAAGTGAGAACGGAAACGAAGAGAGGAGGAAGGAGGTTAAGGTGAAGAGAGAAAGGGGAAAGAGGAAAGGAGAAGAGATGGCAAGAGAACGAAACGAGAAGGAAGTAGGGAGGAGTTTGATGTTGAATAATGACACTTCAGTAAGGAGGACGAGAGGGCTTCGGTGGATAATAAACAATATGTAGAAGAGTAGCCAAAATTGAATCATTTCTGTCGCATCACAATATGTAGCAGAATGTCCAAAATTAAGTAATTCCTAGTCCTTAAAGGAGTTTCAAGGAAGTTCCATTAAACATGCTGTTTGAGGGAATTCTAGACAAGTGATTATCATGGAATAACACCCAAGTCTTAATATGAAGAAAATCACATACCAAAGGCGATTAAACATGGTGCGCCATAAGCAATCTTGTTATATGCGGGACTTTCCCCAGTTTCTATCCACACGCTATTACTAGACATCGACAGAATATGGACAACTATTTATTAAGTTAGTTTGGCAAATTGACGTTTCTGTGAAGGTCCGCGCAAGTGTGGATATTGCTGAGGCTCTGCACCTAAGAAATAGAAGAAAATCAATAAAACTAGAAAGAAACCGAAGAACTGCGGTGGTCTAACGCGACTATCTGCGAAAAAAACCATTTGAAAAAAAAAACCATCTCCACGAAACGTAAAAGTTTCGAAGTGGGTAGATTTCATTGATGTTGATATTATACTTTAATTTTGCACAGATGAGGTAAGAGGTCAGGAAAGAGATTCGCTTATTCTTGTGTTCATATCGACAGGATGACCTCTACTACAGTGTTCAGAGTCAACATTCGCAGGCCCGGCACTGACGACAGTTCCTGCATATGAGCTTCTCGACTGGGAGTACTACCACGAAACGAATATGTGCTACAAGGTGTAGTTTATCTTAACTGAGGTCTTCTGCCAGACTTTCTTGTTTTCCTTGGAAGAATAGTAATGTATTCTACGCAAATGACAATAATCATTCTTAAGATGAAACGAAGTCCTAGTTCTGTCCTTCTCCCAAATCGTTGTTTCTTAATATGTAAGAGACATATGTTGTATTGTTGATAAATCCTATAAGAACTATTTTGTAAAGAATAAGTTGGAGAATATCTGGGACGATATGTTGACCTCTGACCAATATGCAACGAATTCTTCCCAACTGTGGTTTTATCTAGCCTCATCTATTAACTCAGTGTTTTGTCTTCCCAGACAGTTCTGACGCCAATTTCTTCGAGGGATGAAAAGCCTTGTTGGCCATTCGAACCCTTTAGCAACTACCTACACTCTTTCCTTTCTGGTACAATGCATGTCCTCTTCCCATGGAGATACAGCACGATAGTGCCAACGATATGATCTTCCCATGAACATATGGCGTGGGCACAGGTTTGGTCAGCGAGTATGAACGTAATCGCACCAGTACTCATTAGTAATCCACTAAAATGCGTGTAAAGTAATTCGCCGCGATCCCATTTTTCTAGCGATTTAACTTATTACGCGGTAGAATCTGGGAACTCTATTGTCATCGAGCGTCCTCAATCCAACTTATGAAACTCAAGTCAGCAACAAAAGCTGCTCCACTCGCAAATCATAGGAGACATTGAGGTGTATTGTATCTATTACTCATGATAAGTAACAGGGGCGGATGTAGTGTAGCAGTTAAAGGGGTTCCACTGCTTGAATGATCGATCGAAGGTTCAAATCCGCCCCAGCGCTCACCAAGCCCTTCATCCCTCCAGGGTGGATAAATTGGTACCAGACTTGTCTAGGAGGATAAAAACACTGACTTTACACATCGGCTAGCCACCGCAAGTCGTTGTATAGGCCAGAAACACGTTCGTGAACCTCAAACGACTGAAGTGAACGTGGTGCCTCTCAAGCGGATTGATTAACTCCAGATACTTTATCCTGTATCCTTTTATCCGTATAGAGCCCAAAGTGGTCCATTAATTTTGTAACGCCCTTATACATTTTTGAACTCCTGGAACTAAGCCATTAGCCATTGCTTCGTTTGTCTGAGAAACCTACTAGTCGATAGCACACTTTGTTGCACTATCGATTAGTAGAGTCCTCAAACCATTTGACATGCCTTGCCGCGAACGCGTCGCGCTACCGCGCCTGAATGCGTTCAGTTTTGACCGTCCCGCGTGAGACAGCGAAAACTTCATTTTAATAGTCAGTTTCTTTGTTTTTTTAACCAGCTATAGCCGGACTTCAGGCTTTTTTTGGTGTTAGCCTCGTTCGCCTTCACCGATCAATAAGAAATAACAGCACCGACTTTTTTTTGTGGAATTAGAATTGCTTTTTTCTACCAACGCTCTCTTCGATTTTTTTACCCTTTAGCTTGGATGTAAAGATTTTTGGTTCTTCGCTAAGCGCGTCAGTTCTACATTTGGAAACATTATTCAGAGTATGAGTCTCCTTCGTTTCTAACTATTAGCAAAGAATGATGTGCTAGCATGAAATGACGTGAATATCACTATCGCAGTGATAAAAATAACGTTCTGTCTCAGATCGCGTAAACTGTTGGGTACTATGTATTGTGTTTAAGCAGCCGTTGGCACGTGTGTTTCCTCCTTTTGAAAAAAGGATGTTAGCAGCGTTAGGGAGACATGCAGGGAAACAGATGTGTGAAGGAACCATAGAAACCCATTCTACTGGGTTGGGCTCTCGCGCACCAATCCGACGCAGTGGAAACCGTCTCTCCCCACTCTATAGCTTCCTGGCATCGGCGCTCCATTCCGACCCTGTGGGCCCCCTTCCACCCCATTTTACAGCTATCTGGCTGCAGAGCACGGATTCGACTCCGTAGGACCCGTCTCACCCAATTTACCTCGTTGAGGCATTTCTTGCACGACGATGTACACTAACCTTTGTTTGCCGTAGTTGGATGACTGAAAATCGAACTGAAATTCTGAATCCATTATTTCTCAGCTTACGACGGCACGATGGTTTTGATAAATGAATGAAAAAAAGCAAATTTTCAGAAAGCCGGAAAGAAACATTCATTCCTTGAATCTTCCACTATGAAACTTCCATTTCTTGCACTACTCTGCCTGATTTTACTAGACCAGGATTAAAGCACCACTCATAAAATTATCTGTGTACTGTGCAGTGCAAGCAGTGCAAAAAATCTCTAATTCGTCCTTTTTGAGCGTGAATACGAAAAAACGATTGAAAATACGTTGAAGTGCAACCTTTTAAAGTTCGAAATTAAGTGCGTCTCACCGAATTTGTTTTCAACTTCAAGAGTGTATTCCCCTCGTCACGAAAGTTCCAAGAACGGATAATAACACACCGTCTAGTTTGGGTGGTTAGGTGTACAGGTGAGAAAGAAAAACTCTTTCTAACTCTTTTAAACATATCGGGTTCAGAGGATGTTTTTTTTCTAAACTAAAACCTCAGTGGTGTATAAATAGACCGGACAAGTTGTGTCGTACATCATCGTCAACAATGACGTATTTATTACATTCACTCTGGATTCTTTTGATTCTTAGCAGAAGGTACGTTTAAACATTGATTTAATGGAACAAGATCCGCCTTTACAGTACACAGATAAATTTATGAGTAGTGGTTTAAAGGCATCACTCCACGAATCTGAGGTGGTACGGATTTCAGGTGGAGTATTCGTATACGGGATGGGAGACTACGGAGAGGGGGGTGATTCCGTCCACTTCTTGCTAATTGCCGTAAAAAAAACGGCCCGGAAGATACGGCTGCGGACGTTGTGGCGCACTATTTTCTACAAGGAGTTCGGCTGGAGCTCGCCAGCCCTGTGCAGGCACCGCATCTTCCGGGCCGTTTTTTTACGGCAATTAGGAAGAAATGGACGGAATCACCCCCCTCTCCATATAATCTACGATCCCGTATACGAATGCTCCACCTGAAATCCGTACCACCTCAGATTCGTAGGGTGATGCCTTTAATCCCGGTCTAGTAATATCCATAGTGGAAGATTCAAAGAATGAGTGTTCCTTTCTGGTCCTACAAAAATTTGCTTGGTTCCATTCATTAACCGAGGCTACTGTGCCATTGTAGGTTGAGGAATAATGTATTCAGAATTTCAGTTCGCTATCCAGCCATCCAGCTACGGTAGACGAAGGTTAGTGTGCGTTGTCAGATCTTTATCGTAAGAACAATTTGAAAAATTCTCTCTCACCCATTCCTCCCCTCCCCCCTCCCTCCCGGGGGATGGGGGTTTCAATTGCAGTAAAGAGTAAACTAAGTTAAACCAGATTTTTGATTTCTCTGATTTCTTCGTGATAACTTTGAAGTTTCCTTTCTCTCTTTTCTCCTCTCTGTTTCTAATGATCATTTTGAGAGGAAGTCATTTACCATGGCAGAGGAGTTCGTTATTTTATCGACTGGTTCAGTGGTTACGTAGGCGCGACGGCGCGAGCACTTAATTCAACCTCAGTCTTGGGTAATTAACCCTAAAATATAAAATATAAAAATAAATAAAAATAATAATGGGTATGAAATAAAGTAGTAAATAAATAATGTAATAAATATAAAATAAAATATAAAAAATATATTAAGAAATGCAGAAAAGAAAGAAGATGAAAGGGAAATAAAAATGGCAGATGCTGAAGTTGTCATATGGATGCCGCATGCGCGTTTTATCTGCTCGAAAACATTCCAACTGCAACATTTCAAACAGGATAAATTCTGTGATAAATGAACATAAATCAATCAAAGCGGATTTCGATCACTCGCGAATAATGATAAGGTGTAGGTGAAATTTCTTAAGCATCGTCGATAAGTATTTTTTCACCAAGTCTGGTCACGAACTAACTTTTCGAAAAAAGATTTGCTGCCCAAAAAAAAATAACCACGAATTTCTGTACCTGTTTCTGTTGAAACTATTATTTCATAATGAGTTCGAGTTTTCGATCAATATGGTTTTTGAACGAGAAAACATACTAAAAGAACATTTCAACGCATTTGTTTCACCATACAGACAAATAAAATTTTTGGCCACAATTTTAAGAAGTAAGAAAAAAGACAAAAAAAAGGACATTAAAAAATCAGCGAAATTTGATACTAGAAAAATTGTTTTACCTGAGAAAAATCAGTGTTCATATTAATATTATATTATTAAAATCAGTGACATATATGATTCCCTCTTTTACAGAAGTACCGGAAGTTTCAATAGCTGGTGAACCAATACCACCGGAATCGGTTGATTCTGCTCCTACTACTCCAGAGGCAACGCTGATGCCTCCAACACAATTGGTGGCACCAGTGGCACAGGTGACGACGGAAAAATTGGTTGTACATCAGCCAGATCCGGCTTCAGCAGAACTCGTAGCGCCAACGTCACTAGAAGAGCAAGAATCTGTCCTGAAACCTGCTCCAATCGTGGCATCGGCATCCGTTCCCGTACCAGCTGTTGATGTCGCACCAGTGCCAGCTCGAATTGCTGCACGAACGCCAATCGCACCTCCGGCAACAGATGTGTCACCACCGGCTTATCTGGAACCAGTATCAGTCCTGGGAACGAAATTGCCTGTACCACCAGCTCCAGTTGCAGAACTTGTAGCGGAACCGGTTATGGCTCCGGTGGCGATGGTTGCACCTCAACCCACACATCACGTCATGCTTTCAGAAGCAATGGTGAGACATATTTACTTATAAGAGCAATTATTTACGTTTGCCATAGTATGACCGTGGCGCATTAGTTCCTTCCCGCACACTTCACCTGTTTGATAGATACGTGTTCTGCGGTAGGTGCTGCGTCAATCGAACTCGCAATCGAAATCGAAATCGAAGTTCGAAAATTAATCGAATATGGTTAGGTGAACATGCGAAACGGAACAACATGTTATTATTTTATTTCAAAGTTTTTTTTTGAAACTCAAACACCCGAAAAAATCTGAATATAACCTTCTTATATTTTCGACCGATGCATTTCTAGAAGAATTCCTGCGATAAATAGTTATTTGCAAAAATAAGCAAATTCTAGATTCTAAATAGTTTTAAATTGTTCTTCTAATTTTTTATTTTTTTTTTGATTTTCAAATTCTTCTTCTAATTTGAATTCTTCTAAAGTGTTTTCAAAATTGGAGAGTGGAGTAGGATAGTGCCACTAAATTTTAGAAAAATAATTCTTTTCAGCACTTCTACGAACATCATCCTCCGACTGAAATTCGACACATTGCACGAACTTTTAAGAGAGGTAGTAATGAATGTTTTTTTCTCTTTTTCGGGAAAATTCTCTATTTAACAGAAAATAACTGACATCATCATCGTTTTTCAGAAAATGAATACAGTTCCACCACCGCTATTGTCTCGGATGATGATCACCACATAAGCGACATTCATTTCCATCCAGAAGATTTACTGAATGATGCAGAATCTCACGAAACACAAAGCAACAATTTCTTCGATAAACTACACTTTCATCCTATCGAGAGCTTTTTCGATCATGATGTTGATTTTCCTGCTTCTTTGCGGCGATCCAGCGTTCGTGGAAGAAAGGCGGCTTCAAAAACGGGTAAAAAGACGCATAAGACGGTCTCAAGAAGAAATTAGGGCCTATAGTTTTCCGGGTAAAAACTGTGCCTGCAAATCTGTCATGTTTATTTTACATTAGATTTTTTCTCCGGTTATTTTTGAGATCTCAGAACGTCTGAGCGATTGTGTGTGTGTTTTTTTTTTGTTGATGTTGTTTATTTTTATTTAATGCGGTATAAAATGTGGCCATCGTAGAGTGGATAAAGATAGTAAATAAATTATTCACGATATGAAATTGAAAATTACAGCCACAAATAAATTAATTCTGCATAAATTTATATTGTATTATGCTATGTGTCGTTTGCATGGTTCCTCTCCATCTCCTTACTTCGGCGGTGGCGTATCGTATGGTATCGTGTGTGATAAATAAATATAAATATAATGATAAATACATAGATAAATAAAGTATATAAATAAATAAAAACGAATAAACAATATATAAGTAAAATAAATAAATAAATAAAAAACAAATAAATACTATATAAATGATAAATAAATAAACAAATAAATAAATAATGCTATATTATATTTGTGTGTATGTCTAGCCGCAGTGTTAGCTGAATATCCACGTTGACAGCTAAGGATTGTTCCTCGATGCCTCGACCTAAAACTGTATTCATTCTCCTACCCTAATTAGTCGTTACATAGAATTATATGACGAATATGGGGAAGTTTTGAATAAAATGTTTATCGTAAAGAGATTCAAGCAAGTAGAGTTAAGTATTTGTGTAGTGGTAGTATAAAACCATAACAAACCTCGAAGATTTTTAAACGAGACTTCAAAGTTCTAGAAGTCTCGCTTGGAAACCCCTAAAATAACTTCTTAATGACAGATTTGAAGGGATTTCAGATTAAAAGCTATGCATCTCACGCATACTACATCCATTACTTCGAACTATAAATTATGATTTCGTCGCTGTTTGGCGCTTCCTCGTTCGACTTCTCTTTTTTTTTTGTTAAAAACAAGGAATCCGTCTCTCCAAAAATCGTATGAATCTCTTCGTGCGGAAATTGAGGATTGGGGATTCATACTTCATCTGAAATTTGACAAAAACACTCACCATTTTAATTTGACGTGGTTGTCTACATGATTTACATCGGCACAAATGTTCACACAAAAATAATTTGTAAACCTTGGTCCACTCGTAAGGGCGAGTGTAGCGAAAGGGAATCAATCAGTGAGAGGTTCTGCTATGACTGCACGACCGATCGATGGTTCGGAACCGCCGTCGTGCCAATCAAATCAAACCTTTCATCCAGGGGTCGATAAACTGCAACCAAACTTGTTAGGGATACGATACTGCTCCATTGTATGTCTGATGTGTTTACAGTCCTCCAGAAAAAAATGTGGGAAGGAGCGTTCACACTGATTTTGAGATCATAGTCTCCTGACCACGACATCCAGACCTAGACATCATCTCTTGCTAGGAATGGATTCTCATAGAAGAACTGGAAACAGTCCGAGACTGTTTCAAGATCTTTTTCTTCCAGATAGAAGATAGTCTCATCGTATGTACGTTCATCGTCAAAATTACTATTCTATTACGAAAATTTCAAATTCAATGATATTAAGCTAAGGTTTGATCGTTTATGTTATCGATTAACGGGTTATGATCACGCTGATCACTCACTCATCGATGCTCCGATTTGAAGGTCACTAGGCGGCTGTTGAAGGAATACGAAGAATTTCGTTTGTTTGAGGTCATAATGACATTGCGGTTGTCAATTTTTTTCCTGAATTTTTTCTTATGATTATTCTTTCGGTACACATCCTGGAAAGTCTCTATGATTTTCTTTTTCGACATTTTCTTTGCCATATTCTTTATTTACATGATAAAATGTCTCTTTTGCTCATAGCTCTCAACTCTGTTCTATGAATTTCTAAGATCCAGACTTTATAAAAGCATTTTTAGGGGATTTTGTCTTTGAAAAACTTGCACCTTAGCGACCAGTGGATCTCTTAACCAAAGCTAGAAAACATCTGATCACCTATCAATCACTGTTTCTCTTAGACTGAGGACAATTGTACTCTCGTAATCCGCCAAATATCTAGGAAAAGCGGTCCAGAATCTTTTGTAAAATGAGGTTTGCTTCTAGAGCATCAGTCTCCACCAGGACACTATGAGAATGTTTCATCCTACAGAATCTCAGGTACTCTTTTGTTTTCTTTTTATTGTTGCCGTTTATAGCGATGAAAATAGATGAATTTGAAAAATTAACGGTAGAATTTTTTTAGATTGCGTTAAGTGAAGACGAATTAATTGAATAAAGTGATTGGCTAGTTAGTCACGTTTTTTTTTTCGTTCTAGTTAATGCGTTCTACAGCTAGTTTTCTCATTTAGAACAACTTAAGTATGGGTAAAAACTTTTTTTCACAAATTACAAGAGTAAAGTGAAGCACTCCGTGCTTTTTGACATCATTAGTGACGCAGAAAGAGTTGAAGCTTAACTTATAAAACCACCTTACATACTAGTTCACTTAATGGTTTTTAGGAAAACGTACGAAACGTACGACGTATGTAACCACTATAAATACCGTTGAGTGAGAGTGGAGCGTTGAACATCACCGACGTGGAACGATGAGATCCTTCTACTGTCTCCTCATCGTTTTCTTTTCCCTCCTCATCCAAAGGTATGCTCGTATCCTTCGATTTTTCGAAAAAAAAGTACATTTATTTCTGTATTTCTTTCAATTTTTACTCTTGAATAGATTTTCTTCTAAAAGTTGCTTAGTTTTTCTTTTTCTCGTTACAGAAATAACAGAAAGAATTTTGCGCAAAAGTAACGTCGAAATAACTCTTCACATGTCACCAATGAATTGAAATAAGTCCTTATTTTCCAATAAACAATCAAAATTAATTTCTATATTGCACCATATTGGATGTAGTGTGGTCGGTATGGGGTTCGTCTATGGCTGAACGATCGATGAGAAGTTCGAATCCGCCGTAGGGGCCGATCGATCCGCAAGCGAGCGATTGAACACCGTACACTTTATCCTTTATAGCTCCAATTAGATAATTGACGCATATACACGTTGAAAAGGAAAACTTGTATTGACGAATTCGAAAAAGGACCAAATTATACTATTTCCAGTTATCGTTTACATTTACTGTCATTTTCAAACACATTTTTTCTCTAAAAATTAGAAAACTAAGAAATAGAGCTTAAACCGTAGATACGACACTTGGAAACCTTTCAAATTTCGAAAAATTCTGAGCATAAGATTTTAATAGCCTTTTTTTCAAATTGTTGTGCCTAATTATTGTAATTGTAATAATTATAAAACATTTCAGCTCCTACGCAAGTTATCCTATGGTCGAAGGTTCGTGGAACAAAGTTTTTCCTCCATCAGTTAAAAAAACGTAAAATTTGGAGAAGTTATTTTTTTCATTATCGATGAATTTTAAAAAAAAGTGGGAAAAGGGAGATTTTTTGTTGAGAAAATTTCAAGTTTCGATATTTCGACTCGCTAAGACCTATGTCCATAACAAATAGTGACATAGAAATTTACCGAATCACGGAATAATACATCATAAATTCCATTGAATTCAGAGGAAGAACCTCACGTGGCCGTGGCACCGGTTCATGTGGCACCTGCACCGGTTGTGGTTCGTCAGCCGGTCATAGCAGCGCAACCAGTTGTTTCAGTACCAGTTCCGCAACCAATTGTTGTAAGATTCGGATTCTTCCATTGTTTTTTCCTTGAATTTTGTGATTGTCGTGATCTCAACGTATAGGAAATGCAGGGAAAAAATCTGTGACTCTACGACTGCGTACGACTATTACGACGCATACGTCGAAGCGCACGCAGCTCGTCCTTCCCATCCTCTTTTTCGTTCTTCTCGACTTTTCTCTCACTTTTCACACTCTTCTGCTTTTCTTCCACGTTTCTGCGCTCGTTTTCGCTGATTCGACTCTAGTTGAACTCCATTTACTCTTAGAAAGGAAGAAAAAAAAAACTTTTGCAGCCGGTCCACCATCACCCTCGTACAGAACTCCGCAATGTTGTGAGTCACTATGCTAAGGGTAATTCTTCTCTTTTTTTTTTTGTTATTTTTCCTAAAAATTTTTGTCCTTAGGCGCCGTGAATCATACATATACATGGGAAAGAACTTTATTCTCTCTATTATTCTTATTTATTCTTATCATTCTTTTTTATTCTCTTCCAGAAACTGGTCACACGTCCGCCACTGACATAGTTTCCGGAGATCATCATGCTTTCGATGGTATGCACTTCCCCAATGGAAATTTTATCGGCGACCATTTCGGGCATGATGGACCGTGGAAGAAGGCTCGTCTTCATCGTCAGAAATTGGCTTCCAAGAAAACTCTCCGAAAGCAGAAATCTCTTGTGAAGAAGAGGAACTAAGACGGAAAATTTCGTTGGTTTTTTTTTTACAATGCAACCATATATTTAATCATTGCTTCATGTGCATGTGTAAGAAGTGTGTCAAGATGGAAAAATCCTACTTTTCCCACATTTTAACCATCATCGCTGCCATATTTCTCAATGGATGGATGGGTTTCATCAATAAAATCATTTTTTTTTTTGAAAAATATTTGTAGGAGGATACTGTGATACAGCGTGGATTTGTGCGACTTTGTGGAAACTGGAGATTGCTGATTAAGATTGAACACTTTCTAGCTTTTTAGGATCTTTTTAGTGTCCCTTGTGGAACAGGGAAAAGGAATACAGTGAAGTTTGACACTTGTACACTCCACATTTTTCCTTTTCACTTCCGGCGGCTGCAGCGCATTCGGTCAGAAGTTCCGCTGTGTTTCCAGATCGGAGGTTCGAGTCCGCCCTAGTGCCGACGAAGCCTTTCATCCCACCGAGATCGACAAATTGGTACCAGACTTGTCTGGAAGGAGAAAAACACTGATTTGTCACATCGGCTAGCCCCTGGAAGCCACTGTGTAGGCCAGCTATACGTTTGTGAACATCAAACGATTCTGAATTGAAGTGAATGTGGTCCCAAGTGGATTCATCAACGCCAGACACTTTATCCACTATTCTCTTTAGCCGTTTCAATCATAAAAGTAGTTCAGCACATGAAAGAACTCGAATATACTACTATGATGAGTTATTACCTTTATTCTTGAATATTTCGAGAAAAAATTACACAGAGGTAACTCGAGATGAACTGAATTCTTATTTAACGTATTTTTGTACATGTATTTATGTATGTAATCAAATCCATCTCCTGCATATGATAAATTGATTTAAAAAAAAAAACTCTAAATCGTCGTAATGGTTGCAGTTCTTGTGGATTTCGTATGAAACCATTTGTACAAAATTTCATTTCGAACAGTTTTGCTGAGGAAAACAATACTGAACGCGTTTGTGACCATAATAAGAAGCATATTGATATCGTACTGAAAGAAAAAAATTCAAAATCATCCTAGTTTTGAAGGAAATTTCTGCGGATTTACCTTTTTCCATCTAGATTTCTATATGAGAAAAAAAAAACTGAAAAACTAAGTAATTCAAGTAAGGAATTGAGGTCTAGATCACCTGATCAATTATCCACATTAGAAATGAAGAGCTGTGCTCGTCGATGTTCAACAGAAATGAAACATCGTATATACATTCGAGCATATTTAAAATACAGTTAATAGCGGTTACAAATATCAAACCCTAAATTATTGATTTTTTCGGACCAAAAAGAGGCGTATGTACATAGGCATCCGTGACAGAAAAAAATCACTTTTACCATATCTTTTCCAATCCTACGACCACTAGTATTGTATTTCTGACGTATGATCCAAATAGTGTGCAGAATCAACATAACAGAGATCAGCTCATAAAGAACGGTGACGCTAGAGGCCATGATCCGTGTTCCCTTTAAAAAAAAAGCAAAGACTTGAAGGGAACATAAATTCGCATTTCAATCAACTGGGTGTGTGTGTGAAATGGGAAGAAAGATCAAATTACGTGAACTGATTCGCTTCGTCCGCTCAATTCCCAACCAAAATCGCATGACTCATAGAGAAATCGGACGGAGTAGAGAGGGAAAAAAGCCGCATAGGCTATAGCAATATCAGCGATCAAAAGCACATACACCACAGTACTTGTCCAGATCTGAAACGTGAAAGAAAATTGGCACCATAGTCGCCGCCAACCGCGTTCATCCGCTGCGGCCGCGTCGCGCGGCCGCAGCGCGCGTCCATTTTCCACCACTTGCTTATCCCTGTCCACCCCTGCTGGTCACGCTCCTCACACGCTCGGAGGTGACTGCAAATCCTACTGGTGTTCTCATTCACATGACCTGAACTTACCGTACCCGATCTGATCCCGATCGTAACAAAACGTTCAGACTCACATTTTCATAATGATGTGGGTATCGAACGGCCGTATATCGATTTACAGTCATTAAAAAACAACCAAATATATGAGTGAAAAAATTTATTCCCGTAGAAGCCATTGCAATTCGAGTCCACGGCTCCAATATAGGACCTTAAGCGTACATTACTATTACAGTACCACATATTGTTACAATACTACAATAGAATTTTTTCACAATTTTTCCAATATACTAGCTTAAAGATTATCTAAAAAAGGACACTGATTTTTGTAGCCGCTGAATACCAGTAGCAATTCACTTGCTGCGATTAATCTTCGCATTCAAAAAATGAAATAGGATCCAGAATTGAGTAGCGAAATATCCAACCCGCGCCCTTTTATCCGCCAGAGCGGATTTATTGTTCACTTGGATAAATAATATGGATAATGAACACGGTCCTTGGCAGCCGAGTAGGTCAAATGAGTCCTTATTATTGCAAGGAAAAACAGAATTTGCACTTTATTTCTCTTGATTTTTCAATATAACCATCTTTTAAATGCAGAGATCAGTTGCCGAAATGCTACTTCGGTACGGAAAATCCATAAGGATTAGAGTATTTTTGAGTATTCAACTAAAAAGTAATCTTTTTTCTTGTAGGCGTCCCAATCAGTAATTGATGTGTAGTAGAGAAGGAAATACCAAAGCCAACTGTCAATTCTCCATGAGTGTATTCGAGTACGATTAGTCCAACAATATCGAAAATACCTGAAAGGAGTAAGGAATGTTCTTCAGTTTTACTTGAGAATGCTGAAATTAAGCAAAATGGCATACAGTCGCCGCCAACATCTAGTAGGGTCAAAACGACATGAAGCACGTACGCAATTGCGTACGCGGCTTCTCTCGACGCGATTCGGTGGAGCGTAGCGGCTGGGCTGGGAGGCTGAAACTCTCGCTGGCACCACCCATAGCCCCGTCGTTTGCAACGATCCCCATTTGGTTCTAACTGCTGCCTCCACCGGGCCATTTCGAGCGCGTACACTCGCGATTCATGTCGTTTTGGCCCGACTATTTGTCCGAGCGATCGCGACGTGTCCGCTGCAATTCACGCCATATCGCTTCTTGGTACATACTCCCTCTCCGTGATGCCTACGCGCGACTTTTCTAGCCAGCGCTCGCGACGGGAATATCGTCACTGGTCCCATCCTATTGTAAACTTTCCACTGCCGACTTGAACCGACACTCATCGCTTTGGATTCCGATTCTATTTCGTAACCTCCCCCCTTCAAACCTCCTTTTCTGCTTTCTGGATCTAAATCCGTTAGATCCGTTTCAAATTTCAGTGGTGTTTTCGTGTATGAATTTAAATCACTTCAGTGCTCGACGACCTTACCTTAGGAACGCTGGCTAGCACTCAAGCGCTTTAAAGCCACCGTGCCGTACTGCAATCGAAATAATGCAGGTTCCAGCCTAACGCCATGTAGCCACGTATCCATAAAACTTGCGCTCTTTCCGTAATTATGATTATTATAATTATTCTTTCATTATGTTGTCGTATTGTCGTCTGCCTACTGTAAGTGGTCGTTATCACTCTGTAGCCATGTAGTCACATTGTAGTCTTAAAGTGTAGTATTGTGTCATAAAAGCAGAGTATCAGGAAATTGACGAAAAGGACGAAAATCCCAGAGAACCCGAAGAGTTCGGGTTGGAAGCCAGCCAGCGTGGCTCCGCTTGTTGAGGGGACCTAAGCGTGAATGAGGGGATTTGTTCTAACGTACCTCGTAGGTACAGGCGTAGCCATCCACGCGTTTTTTTTTTCTTACGACGATTAGCGTAAGATGAGCGGAGCCACGCTCATTTCCGTAATTTAAAACTCGAACTCTACGGTTACCCTGCGGGTTCCATATCACATAAATTTCCTGGTATGTTGCCTTCATACCGACGCCATGTAAACCGATTAATTTGGTGCATTTTCACAAAAATCGCTTTGGTCGGTGGTTTGATCCTATCAGAGGAAGTTCCATTTGGAACTAAAAAAAAGCTGGTGTAATTGATTGAATTGCTAGGAAGATGTTGTAGCCTCCCTCGCCATCCCCGCTCAGTTAGCTCCAGATAAGAGAAGCATGTATGCATGGCCAAGACTGACCGAGGTTAGTGCTGTGCGAACCCAGCTACGGCCATACGCGTAGCTCATGGTGATCGAGAGATCTGAAGAGGGAGTCGGGAAAGATGGTGCAACCTTGATCCCACCCCCGTACAGGCCCAGAGAGGAAGAACCGCAGTTCGGTGAATTAACCCAGTTCCAGCCCCTACGACAGTTCGGACAGTCGTGTCCAAGCGATGCCCACCGATGCCTACCGCTCTCCTTCTTGGGGTGGACGTGAGGTACAACGCTTCTGTTCTCCTTCTCTTGCGTCGCGGTCATCCGAATAAACATAAGTGCGCATATGTTCACACGAAAAAAGACTATAACAATCACAATCTTCCTATCTCACCTGTAACAACGAAAATCCGAAAATAAGCCGATCGAAACACTGTCGAGTTAGACGATATAATTATATGCAATATATAAGCATAATACGAAATACCAAATATAGTAAGAGCAAAATGAATGTCAAAAATTTTGTACCATATGTCACACATTTCTGAAATAGGCCATTTTCATGCGTTACAGATGGTGTTTGGTGCAGTGCGCAGCGGTCAGAAGGTTCATATGTCCATATGTATATAAGCATAATACATTGTTAAGGGTTGAGATCAAAATCAAAGAGAGGTTGATTGTGTACTACTTTTTAAGCAGAACCAAGAATGTTATTGATCTTTATTCTGGCTAACGTTTCGGCGTCGTCGCCTTCTATTAAACTCTACGATGCCAAGATTCAAAGAACGCTGATCTTTGAACCTAATCAAAGAGAGGGTTTTCACAGATATTAAAAAAGATGGATTTTGTTCTGTACAGGTCACTTCATGGTTAGCATAGCCGATAGATTTTCAAGAGCTAAAACTTTGTGTCTGTAGGATGGCCGATTTCGGGCAAATTACTTCGGCACATGGTCAGCGCAAAAGTCGAGAAGTAGCGTAAGCAAAGAATCTAGTAGCGCAAAAGTTCAGAAACTTAATCACTGCACATTTTACTACACTTTTTCTCACTGAGAATGTTGAATGACGCTTAAAAGGGTGTTCAAAAGCATCACCCAAGAAATCTGAGGTGGTACGGATTTCAGGTGGAGTCTAAGTAAGGGATGGTGGATTATGAAGAGGTAGATGATTC
Organism: Necator americanus; assembly: GCF_031761385.1. Taxonomy (NCBI): domain Eukaryota; kingdom Metazoa; phylum Nematoda; class Chromadorea; order Rhabditida; family Ancylostomatidae; genus Necator; species Necator americanus. The sequence continues at coordinate 3,758,608 of NC_087373.1, forward strand.
CGTCTATTTCTTTCTAATTGCCGTAAAAAACGGCTCAGAAGATGCGGCGCGCTCCAATCGAACTCGTTGTAGAAAATAGCGCGCCGGAACGCTCGAAGCCGTATCTTCCGGGCTGTTTTTTACAGCAGTTGGAGAGAAATGGACGGAATCACCTCCTTCTCCGTAGTCTCCCATCCCGTATACGAATACTCCACCTGAAATCCGTACCACCTCAGATTCGTGGGATGATGCCTTTAATGTATATAATTACAAACAAGATGAACTGATGTAACAGAGAAATAGCGGACAGCTGGACAGCTACAGTAAAATAAATAATAACTGATTTACTTTCAAAAAAGTGGAAGCCTAGAAGAAATACTACAATCGTATCTTGATCACCATATACAGGATTTTTTTTAGGAACGCTAGGGGATTTTGCGTCATGAATTAATAGAATTAAATTTAAATCTAAAATTCTAATTCAACGCAGACGAAGAAAAAAAAACTAGCTGTCCTTCTCACACTGATGTTAAAGACAATACTTGTCGTTAAAAAAAATCCAGAAATCCAGTAACAAAGCATAACAAATCAGTTTTTCAAAAGATTATCTCTGGGAACAACCGTCTGGAAAAAAGGAAATCGGAAAATGTAAGAAAAATCAAAAATAGAAATGAATAGTAACGACTGAAGATTTTGATTTTTGTTCTATTTTTCTATTAATCAATTAAACTATCATTATTTTCAGGTGAGGACCAGTTTTATTTAATATCGTAAAAGAAAAACGTTACTGTTGGCCAGATGGAAACAGAATAAAATAGTTTGTATGAGGAAAAAACTTTTCCTTGTATGAGGCATACCTACTTAATGAATCTGTGCTCTGTCGCGGAGGTTCATGTGAACTGCCCACCATTTTAACTCGCATTATTTCAATCTCCTTGGTGAATGATAGAGATTGTGTGAAACAGACATGCATAAGATTAAGGACGTCTGTACCTTCTCCTTCGAAACTCCCACGTCATCTATATACGTTTGAATCAGAAAAATTCCTGTCTCCTATTCAGAAAACGTCCAAATACGAGGGTGTTCTACGTGGGATTACTGGGGAATTGTGTGATTAAACCGTTGAGAAATACGTGTTTTCAGGTATGGTAGATGAGTCAGACAGTTAATTACTGGTACTTTTATAGTTGCTGACAGAACTACGATCACGTTCCATCTGATGACAGTGATCTGATCTGATTTCACTGAAGCGTAGCTAGAAGCAGAAAGAGTGTATTTGTTATTATTATTTGTTGATTTGTTTATTTGTCGATTCAGAGAAAGTGCATGATTTTCTGTGGACCTGTCGTGGTCGACAGAACAAACGTATAGCACGGTCGAAATCACACGAAGCACGGTACAGTTGCGTAAGCGGTTGGGCTCGATGCGCCGCGGTGGAGGTAGCGGATGGAGTCGAGGTGGGACCAAAGTGAATTGCAGCAATGAACGGTGGTAGCAGAGGTCCTCACTCGATCCTAACCGCTACGCTTCATCGCGTCGCATCGAACGCAACCGTTTACGCATCTGCGCTGTGCTTCACGTCGTTTTGAGCTGATTGTGAGTACCGGCTGCTATGAGTGCTGCTGGCTGTGACTGTAAGCAGTCACAGCTGAACCTCTTACCAACTGCGCTACACTCACTTTAAAAAGAGATTAAAAATTAATTTATAAGTTATTTTATTCATTTTATTTCTTTTCATATTTCGAGATATAACTTATAAATCCTATAAAAAAATAAAAATAAAAGCGCTGCAATACTCGTAATGAAATTTTTCACTGCATTTTCATGTAGTGACTAAAACTACTTGACTGAGATGAGATCAAATCCCTAAAGGGAAGTCTAAGTATCCTAGCTATAGCAAAGTAATTTCAATTTCTGCTAAAATTATGAATTCCTAGATACACGCCGCTGTAGTTGGAAGAACTCAAATGGCATCGGCGATGAAGTACCAGCTGACTGTTTTCATCTTAAACGATTCAGGTGAAGCTGAAGTTAATTCTGATCCAGATTCATGATAAGCCTGCCATCACCTATATAGTGTGTGTTCTTTAATCGTTGGGGGCTTGATCATGATTTATTTTCTTCTGCTTATCTACTTTCTATAACTACTCCTATCTACATTCTAATATCCTTCTATGTGCAGCAATAAAATATTTGTTATAAATAAATGTTAGCGTTGGAAGCCTTTAAACATGGTCCATCAGCTGAGATGTACTCTCCACCACGCACTAACTGCTTTTCGCATGTAAGTAGTAAGTAATCTCTCAAATTTGCATAAGAGAGCCAAGCTAAAGGCAGCATACCACGAATCTGAGGTATATACGGGGTCTTAGATTATGGAGACCACGGTGGTTCCGCTCGTCTCTCCCTGCATCAGTGCAAATAGCCGCCTCCAGAATGCCATTTGTACAACGCCATCTATTGCAACGCCCCACCCCTTGCGCTGCCTCCGCCCTGCGATTCGTGGAAAATCAATTCGTACTCACGGCAACGCGGCTACTAAGGCTCTGACGAAGGCGACAACGCCGAAACGTTAGCCGTAATAAATTTTGTTAACAATCTTGGCTGTTGCTTAAATTCGACTATCAACAAGTTGCAATCTCTATGCCAAGATTCAAGGAAAGTCGAACTTTCGCAATTCGTACTGCCTCGATAGGCGGTAAGGGACGCTACGCGTGCAAGGGTGGCGCGCTGCGATAGAATAAATAGAAGGCATCGTACAAAACAGCATCCAAGGGCCGGCTGCTTGCAGGGATTCAGGGAGAGATGAGCGGAACCACCCCGGTCTCCATAATCTACGACCCCGTATACGGATACTCCACCTGAAATCCTTACCACCCCAGATTCGTGGTGTACTGCCTTTAATCTTATTCTTTGCAGAATCTTCCCCGACATCTATCTTTTCGACTACCATGGCGGGAGCTTTAGTGTCCGCTCTCTATGCGGTTGCCTTTGTTTCTGCTTTCTTCTAATCTCAAGACCATATCCCTAACATCATTGAAGTCAATTATTCAATTGTTCTTATTATGTTGTGACTATGATAGTATTATGTTGGACGATTTGGGTTTGTGCTTTTTTCATGTTTCGTTGTATATCCTTTTTTTTATTTAACCTTTAATCATTCCCAACGCCGAGGTCGCTAGATTCTCCTAACGCGCAAGATTCCGCAAATTTCCGCAAATCTCCTAAATCTTCTGTGAAAGACTTGCGTTTTCTCTCGTCTATCGGAAGCAAGGATGAAGGGGACATCCTGATGTTGGTGCACCAATGTTGTCTCACCCTCGGCTAGAAATGTTCACAATTATTCGTAATTGACTCTCTTTATCGTAATTAAAGGCATCACCACCCGATGAGGTATAGCAGACTTTAGGTGGAGTATTCGTATACAGGATGGGAGACTATGGAGAGGGGGGTGAATCCGTCCATTTCTTCTTAATTGCCGTAAAAAAACGGCCCGGAAGATGTGCGCCGCACAAGGCTGGCGCGCTCCATTCGAACTCCTTGTAGAAAATAGTGCGCCAGAACGCCTGAAGTCGTATCTTTCGGGCCGTTTTTTAAGGCAATTAAGATGAAATGGACGGAATCACCCCCCTCTCCGTAGTCTTCCATCCCGTATACGAATACTTCACCTGAAACCCGTATCACCTCAGATTCGTGGACTGATGCCTTTAAGGAGGACCATTCATCGCGGGGAAATGTTCACAATTATTCGTAATTAATTCTCTTTATCGTAATTAAGGAGGATCATTCATCGCGCGGGGCGGAGTGTCGCTACTGCGATGAATCATAACGCTTCAGGCGGAGCTGAAATGAATTCTGATCTTTTTTTTTCCTTTTCTGAGTTCTATCTTTTTTTTTCTAATTTTCTGAGGTTCATGATGCTGCAGCATGCTGTCACCTATATAATGCGTGTTGTTTTATCGTTGTGGGTTTGATCATTAGAATCGTTGGGCGTCGTCTAATGAGCTAATTAGGACTTTGCCTACTTTCTTATATGGTTCTCTGTGCAGCAACGAAATATCTCTACGGCTTATACAATAAATGTTAGTGTTGGGAGTCCTTAAACAAAAATTCAACAAATTTCAACAACATTCACTAACTCATAATATATCTTAACACGTGATTTTATTTACAATATCTTCCTACTGCAAGATAGAATTACAAGTAACAATTATGCGAAAACGTATTTATTCACATACACCTATGGTGCAAAAAAAAAGAAACAATATTTTCTCCAAATAAAAACGAAAAGAAAAAAGATTCCGCACCTAATTTTCAGCAAAGACGACTGGTGCAGTTCTTGTGGCAACAGGCAAATCTCCTTCTACAGAAGGTGAAAGGTCCTCGTATTAAGTTTCTTCCCCTAATCAAGAACACAATTCATATTAGTCTATCTATCCCCTTATGATGTTTATTCATATCAGATGTGTGTTAAGGAATAAAAACAAAACATGCAAAGATGTAAAGAAGTATAAGTGAGCATGTAAAGAAGTCACAGAAATCCGTACAGAGACTTAAAGCGAGCGAAGATGGGGACGTTTAAAAAAGTGCGTTGCGGACGATCCTAGATGGTGGATCCTGCCAGGCTTTGCGTCCGATTGGATGGAATCTAAAGACATTAGTATAGTATAAAGGTCATAGGGAGATGAAAACCATTTGTGATCTTAAAAAATGAACTACTGCTTGCTGTGTTTTCCTCCCAGTCCGAAATCTAGCTACCAATAAAAAGTGTTCAATATTACTTGGAATACCATTGGAGGTACATACGCGCAGCATAGCAGAACATCAGTTGATCGGAAACTCGCGCCTGTTCCACGTCGGCTCAAAACAGCGAAGATTATTTCCTTTTCGCCTGTATGATTTATTAGCGGAACGAGGTTCATTTAAATTGTAGACGATCATGTCTTGTCCTACGCAAATCCAATTCTGAGAATTTCGGAATTTTATGTCTATTATGACGACAATTGATTCTCAATCTAAGCTAAGGTAATTACTATACTATTACCATTACTATTACTACTACTAATTACTAGTACTATAAGTCGTACACTGATGAAATGTTTGGTGTCGATGTAGGACGGACCCATCTGCGTAGAATTTCGCATCGAACAGCATAGCTTAGAAAAACGATGCTGAACGCATTTGATGTTAGAAGTATGAAGGCGTAGACGTCATACTGAAAGATGAATGGTAGATAAATGTGGTAATGATGAATGATAGATAGATATCTGCGATAAAACCTTTTTTATAGTGTAGAATGACAAACTTTGCATTGTTTTGCGTGAGCTGTTTTTTTTCTTTTTTCACAAACGAACTAGTCATAAGACCACTGCGGATTTCTGACCCTAAAAATCACGCTGCTGAGGTCTCTGACAAAACCCTTTGTGATTGTGGTTTGATACGTGGCCGTCTTTATCACACGGTGGCACTAGCACTAGCCGATATGTTGGTCTGGGTTTTCGTTCGTTTCTGGAAGATGATAAGGTGTTGGAGAGAATAAATCACTTAGACCCTTGACTTTTTCAGACTCTGACGAAGGCGATAGAACCCCGAATTTTTCGCTATAAATAAAAATCCATAGCAGTCTCAGCTATGTACGAGCAAAGCAAATCAATGAAAGCTACGTATTCAATACTAGAAAATTCAATGACAGTTGAACATTGGCACACTACGATATGAACGAAAAAGGATAAAGTTTCTGGAGTTGATCAATCCACTTGGGATGCGTAACCACGTTCATCTCAATTCGAGATAATTTAAGATAAGGTTTACAAACTTGTAACTGGCCTATACAATGATATGAGGTGGCTAGCCGATCTGTTAATCAGTGTTTTTAGCCTTCCAGACAGGTCCGGTACCAATTTATCGATACCGGAAGGATGAAAGGCTTGGTGAGCACTAGGACGGTGTCGAACCTCCGATCGATCGTGCACGAAGCGGAACCTCTAACCCCGCTACACCACACCCACCCCACACCATGATATGATATGGTTGTTGCCAAAGATTCCATGCTCCCTTCAGTCAGTTGACCTTTCGGGTTATGGGCTTTGGCGGTGTGCTGGACGACAGCACCTTTTTGCAATGTATGGGAAGCTTTCGCTATATAACAGTGCAGGTTATATAGCTCGTACGTTCCCAATGCGTACACTCGAACGCCTGATTGCGTTTAGTTAAAGCAGGGTCACCACGTGCAGGTAGCAATCAGACTCGTAAACGCGGCCCCACACTACGGCATATATTTTAGAAAACTGTATTTTTGGAGACGGAAGGATTAGGAAGCTATGTTAAGAATACCACAGGCACAGTTTTAAAGAGTATATCGTAAAAAGGTAAAAAACAGGGAAAAAGGTGAAAAGTTGAGATTTTTGTGTCTAGTGATTATTTCCGAGTTCAAAGCCGCATATGCCGGCTGGTGGCTATAGTTATAAACGAAATACGGCAAACCTGTTCAGCCATCCATACTACAAAACTGTCGCTGTCAACATCAATCAGATACGAAATGTCATAAACACACTCGAGCACACTTAATAGGCAGTTGATTGTGGTAACAAATACCAAACACTAAATAATTACGCCAAATTACAGCAATAATGCGTGATCAATAATTAATAGTAGCAAATGTAGACTTGCCATTTCTTGTGTAATTCTACGTCCATTTACAGTAAATTGACTGCGTATACTGTAAATAGTACGACAGATTAGTACTAGTGAGATAACCTCATAGCACACTGTTAGAACAGAAGAAATTATACGTGTTTCCTGAAACTGCGGAGTAATCTAAGATCTTCTGATCTGATCTTGAAAGAAAAATACGTGTTTCTTGAACTAACTACATATGTAGTTCCCTTACACTGACTTTTCTTCTTCTAAACAATAAAAAATTGGTAAAATTGGTTACATGGATAGGCCTAGAGCGTCCCTTCAAGATCCAACCATGTTCGCAACGTTCATAGGAAAATTTAACGATATAGAGTTGGACAGGAATACTGTGAGCTATGATCAGATCCGCAACCAGCAAAACGCAGACCACACTTTTCGACCAAATCTGTAGCGTGCGTGTTTATTTATTTTTTTTAATCAGGTGCAACATATCAAAGAAGTATGAAAATTAAGTAAAGTAAAATAAATACAATTAACAAAAAAATAACGATAAATAATGAAAATATAGAGCTGGAGGTTTGGATTATTAGTGTGGCCGCACTCAATCCCCCTCAATCGTCCAAATAACGGCGTGAGAAGTAACGTTTCTTCCTACGAGGTACGTGAAAACGCTCCGCTTTTGCGCATGCACCGCATCTACAGGCGAGCGGTCGCCGGTCAATGGGATCTCCTCAGCAGCTTATTCAATGATTAAGTCGCTGAGAGGACCGGAGCATGTAGGGGGGGGGGAAAGGGCGTTCTAACGTACTTCGTAGTAATAAATACCATTCTCACGATGTTTTTCCGAACGACTAAGGGGGAATTGAGCAAAAACCACGTTCATTTTCGTAATTTACATACCGAACTCTCTATTTATAAGGTTTCTACACTATGCCAATCTCATGATACGCGCTGTCTTTAGGCGAGACGTCGTGTGCCACGTCTCGCATCGTAAAATTTACGCCTTTTCGCTCACCTCATGGTAGTGGAACGAATAGCATACAGCTGTATATCTGTTGATCGTCATTAGAAAACATCCGAATATGTGCATAAAAAAAGTTGTCCCAGTTAGTGCCATTGTAAAACGAGTCAGCGGCTCAAGTGATGGTCCTCAAAGGAAAGCGTTATTAAACATATTGAAACAAAACGAGCATATCCCCTATGTATCATATTCTTCCTACTTCATAGCTCAATACACATAAACCGGTTAATTTGATGCATATCGTGCACTTTTTCGCAGAAATCGCATTGTCTAGTAGCGTAATTCCTTTATAGAACGTTCCATTTAGGACTCAGAATAGCTGGTTTGACGCAGCGCCAGAATGATAGTGATCTATGCAGGCGCATACTCAGAGGTCCCAGCCCACCAGTCATTCATTCGTCTGCCTCTTGAAGATCTCAGGGATGTCCCTGTCCACCTATTCTCTTTCCCCGCTGCTTTTTTCGCTGCTTTACCCATCGGGTCCAGTACATTACGCGCCATTTAAAGGTGAAATTGACGATGGAGTTTCTGAATAATTAAATAAGGTGAGGGTGTATCTCATATCATCAATATAAGTTAAGTAAGTATAAGTATCACATAAGTATCACATCAATATAAGTTCAATTTATAAGTTCAATCATTTTCACTTAGTAGTCTAGAAAAGGGCGCGCGCAATATCCTTGGTTGCAAAAATGTCCCCAACAACGCAACTTCTTACGGTTAGTGGAAGGATGGGAACGAGGATGCGCAGCGAACTTGTAACTGCGCAAGTTGGGAAACTTCTGCTTGGGTTTTTTAAGGTTTTTTTTTAGTTGGGTTAACTTATTCGAGTAATTTTCAGTTGTAACGATGTAAGTCAAGCAAATGAACTGATGTCATAAAGACCAGCACAACTTCAGTGTGCCTCTAAGCTAGATACAATTCAATTCGCGTGCCGTTTTTCTGCAATAGCATGTACCTGCTCCACTCTACTCTATAAAGCTACATTCACATGTCCAGAGAGAGTGATGTCCAAGTATCTTCAGCAAAGCACCTTGCCGTTAGTCACCTGAAACTGTCATCATCGAGAAATTTGATGACGCAATCACTCGCAATCGCAAAATTTGATGACGCCCTCACACAACTTGGATCAGCAATTCACGTACAAACCAAGATAGAAAACGTCAATTTGTGACCATTCAAAGTTGAAGAAAATGCTCCATCAAGGCTTCCAGAATCGAAGGATGTTAATCATGTTTATTTGGAGCAAAGGTAATCATCATATGTCACTCCACGCAAGAACAAACCACAGCTGATATTGCATGTAACAAGCGCCACCAAATTAGGGCGTGCACGAAAAGGGGAAAATTAACTGAACTGATTCTCCACTTCAATTCTCAAAAAAATACCAAAGAACTGTACCATCTCATTCTCGGTAGTACAGTCGAGGCTCCACATAAGCGACTCCCTCGATTATGTCAACGATACACAACTTTAGGCGAGATATTCATGAATAACGAAGGATCAGTCGACCCCCTCACCTCCACCAAACCGAGGAACACGATTAAAAATTTTAAGCAAAACACAGTAAAGTGCATAGACTGAGGAAATAATACAAAGCACAAACAGACTGAGATGAAGTTGATGTTGAGAAAATCCAATTTTTCTATTAATGAAAATGTCCAGTGGATTGCTGTCGCGATCGTGTTCCTCGGTTTGGTGGAGGTGAGGGGGTCGACTCAACGGAACGAACATATCCGAATGCACCAGCTACGTTTATCTGGGTCGGGAACTGAACATGATGAACGACCTGACCCCCGAGCTGGGCAAGAAGAGACGAGCGGCTTGGGGAGCGTACAAGAGCATCGAGGATGTAGTGAAGAAGACCAGGAACACCCGGCTCCGTGCTCACCTCTTCAACACCACCGTACTTCCTGCTTTGACCTATGCTTCGGAAACCTGGGCATTTCGCAAGCAGGAAGAAAACGCGGTGAGCGTCATTGAAGGCGCAATTGAGAGAGTGATGCTAGGAGTATCCCGTTTCATGCAAGTGAGGGACGGGATTCGAAGTTCTCTCCTACGTCAGCGATCGAAGATTAGAGACGCCGCCGCGTTTGCCAAGGAAAGTAAAATAAGGCGGGCCGGACACGTGATGCGCTTTAATGACAACCGTTGGGCCAGAGCCGTGAGCGACTGGGTTCCCCGCGATATTAAGCGCACTACAGGAAGACCGCCGACCCGATGGTCAGATTTCTTCACGAAGTCCTTGAAAGAAAAATATGATGCTCTTCGTGTCCCACGCGAAAGGAGGAACCACTGGGCTACTCTGGCACCGATCGGGACAAATGGAAGAATTACTGGCGCCCGCTCGACCAGTTCGAAGATCAACGGGAGTCAAGGTGATCAAGGTGATGCACTTTACGAGACTTTTTGATCAGTAGTAAAGAAGCGAATTTAATTTTCCCTGGAGTTCCTCTAAGCGATAAATCAATTGCACTCTTTTAATGACTTTAAGTGAAAAAACGATTAGTCATTTTCATACTTCCGAATTATTTTGTCTATATCCATGTGATAAACTTTTCTCAACTTAGTCACACCAAGAAAATGCCGTCAAAATTCAATTAATGGATGCGTATATAAGCCCTCTGCCATTTCGTATTTGTTTTTGGTCCACGAATAAAACTTCAAGGAATGACGCAACGATTACACTGGGTGCAACTGAGGCTATTTCTCACGCCTTTTCTGCACCATTATGCATAATTGAGCGTGATCACGCTCCTAGTCATAGTCGTAAACTGCACCCTTACCTCAATGTATTCGAGAGGAAATCCCAACTCTGCTAATTTGGCGTTACGCTGCCATTAACATACTATGTTGTCTGAGTACAAGTGGCAAAGTAACACAAGAAATAAATACACGACAACAACGGTATAGATATCCATATGTTCAACTCGGATCATCAAGGAATCATAATTTTTTCAACATAAAGAGGACTTAAGGTGCTGACCCAGGGTCTAGGGATTGTGAGGTCCTGCAACTCGACTGCGGTGAGCGGTGCTCAGTGCACTGCACGTGCTGTCCGGAATATCGATGTACAAACGAAATCGAGTGCGCAAGCACTGGGCAAGGCTCTCATATACTGCGAGGCGGTATAAAGCACAATAGACAGAGGTAGGCGACGGGACTGTGTGGCCCCGACTACTGGACTCGTGCGCAAGCAAAATATCCGTCTGTATGGTCGGTGAGTCGAAGCCTTTTAATTTCGACCGGATTTGTTTCCAGGGTCCCATTTTTCGTCCACCTGCCTAAAAGCACTGCTTTTATACTTCGGCTAACTTTCGAAAGTCATTTGATAGGCTTTAGGAGTGTTCCTTAACCTCTTCGACTCCAAATCAAAAACGATCACATCAGCGCATTACAAGGTGATTGATCCACGCTAAACAATTCAATTTTTTAAGTCAATCTGAACGTCCGACCCTAGCTATTCACTCCCTTCACTGATCAACAAAAATTTCATGTAGTGCCAGTTTCTGTGGATTTTTGCCTCAGAATTCAATGAGTAATCTCCCTAACAACGCTCTTTTTATTAGAATTCTAAGCATTGTTGCAAGGATTTAGCAATTTTCTTGCTAAATGCATTATTACTACATTTGGAGAATAAAGTAACTTTATTTCGTATCTATGTTTCTTCGATACCGCTACAATTCGAAGACATTATCCGGAATGTTGGCTTTTTCCTTTCTCCAACAATTAACATCAACGTCATCATCATACTGACAGCGTCCTACGTCTAATCACGAGAACTATCACCTGCTATATAGACAATTGTTTGCGTGCGTGTATCCGAGAAAGGATCTGAAGAAACTGATCAGGAAAACATAAGGGAGGTAGACATACGGAAGCATACATTAAAGGCATCACCCCAGGAATCTGGGGTAGTACGGATTTCAAGTGGAGTATCCGTATACGGGATAGTAGATTATGGACAGAGGGGTGATTGCGTCCATTTCTTCCTAATTGCCGTAAAAAAACGGTCCGGAAGATGCAGCGTGTGCACACGGCTGGCGCGCTCCAATCAGACTCGTTGTAGATTATAGCGCAGGAACGCTCGAGGCCGTATCTTCCAGGGCGTTTTTCACGGCAATTAGGAAGAAATGAACGGGATCACCCTTCTCTCCATAATCTACGACCTCGTATAGGAGCTCTCCACCTGAAATCCGTACCACCTCAGATTCGTGGGGTGATGCCTTTAAAGTGAAACGCTACATATGCAGTAATCACGGTCTATGAGTGGTTCACAACGCCTCATTCACTTTCACAATTCGATTGGAGTTATTATTGCTGCGCTATTAGCGGTACAGAGTGCAGTTTCGTCGCAGCGATCCCGTACTGTTGAGTGTACCACAACGCTTTCCGGCGCCGACACATCAATTCACTCCATGGGACCAGTCCCAAAACAAAAGCGACAAGCGACGGGATTGAAATACTTTCACTTTTTTCACCTTTTCCTTCCTACGGTATTTCGTGTCACACAGGTAAACAGAAACAAACAAACACGCAGAATAAGCCACTTGTCATTTAGCATGATCCCTCTCAGAAGCAGGATTCGATTAATTTTCCATGTCGCAGTGCTTCTACTGGAGGAAAAGCTTGAAACGTAGTTTACAAATATCACAGCGGAAACGCAAATTTCTATAAATTCGAAAGGTGTAAGTTGCATCTTTTCACCCAACGAGACAACTCTCTACGTTCCTGAAGGTGTAAAGAGTTGCCTCGTTGGACAAACTAATACCTCTAGTGTCCATTATATCTGATTTCCCTGGATTTCGGTGGTGTTTCAAGTTTTTACTGTGATGTTTGGAACTTTACCTAGTGCTGCAAAAATTTGCAACGGAAAATTTCTCTGAGTGCTGCTTCGTACACTTTCACAGTACATGGAAAACTTCGTTTATATACTTACTTCTATACGTGTAGTTAAGTTAAAAATTACCTAAAGTGAATTTCAACTCTGCATGAGTCCATTCTAGTACAATAACGCCTAATATGTCGGAGACACCTGAAAAAACAATTTTGCGGGATTTTCATTCAAAACTGACGTAGATTTGAAAAAAGAAACCTCAAATATTACCTGTAACGAGATAAATTCGGAAAAATGCGGTCCGGAATATAGGAGATTCTGATGATGCAATCACGTAGAGAATGTAAGAATAGTAGACAACAACTAATATTGTGAGGAAGAATTGAACATCAAGAATAGCGTACCAATTGTTGCACATTCCTAAAGGTGAATTAAACTTACTAGCGCATATTTTCAGCTAATCTAAGTGCTTGTATATGATTTTTACAAAAAAATAAAAAGAATTTAAAACGTTATGCGATTTTAGTTTTTCCATATTGTTGTATGTAGTTCAGTAAAACAAACTTGATATTTATGTTCTCTAACCTAATCTAAACCTAATTTCTCTGTGAAAGATAAAAAAAGATGTGAATTGACTAGTATTTACTACTTTACGTCTTACTTACTTTCTTCTTTTTTTCTACTTTTCATCTCAGATATGAATCGATCCGGTAAATAATGACCGGGCCTTGCTGGATTTTTCCAGATGGTTTGCAAAAAATTCAAAAGATTACGGATTCGAACCTTTCGCGCCGTACATAGAATAGAAGTGAAACATTATTTATTCTCCTATGGATCCTTCACATAATACTGTCGTATATCAACGATATTTCAAGCCATTTGTACTTAGATTTGCAAGTGGCAAATCTTTTCCACCTGTAAATTTTTACTGTGAACAACTTATCGCTTTAGGAAAACTTCAATAATGTTCGTAATAAATGGAGCATCGAAGATTAATTGCAGTGTTTCCTCTTTGTTCAATTTTTCACATGTTTTTTTTTGATCTTATCCTGTTTCAATGAAAAAAAAATAATGAAAAGTTAGCAGATATGATGCTTTCATCGCGAGAAAAAACGAACGGTAGATGATTTAAAAAGAAATTAAGCCGAGACTAGCTGATACAAAGAGTCTTAAATGCATTACCCTACGAATCTGGGGTGGTACGGGTTTCAGGTGAGTTACGCCTACATGGCATCGTAGGTTGTGAGGAAGAGAGTGATTCCGTCCATTTTTCTCTGTGGAATCAGTGGAAACAGACGACTCCGGAATGCTGTTTCTTATCGATTTCTGCTCCAGATTCGTGGGCTGATCCCTTTAAAGGCAGCATACCACGAATCAGAGGTGGTGCGGATTTCAGGTGAAGTATCCGTATACGGGGTCGTAGATTATGGAGACGGGGGTAGTTCCGCTTGTCTCTCCCTGCATCACTGCAAACAGCCGCCTCCGGAATGCTGTTTTGTCCGACGCCATCTATTGCAACGCTCCACCCCTTGCGCCGCCTCCGCCCTGCGATTTGTCGAAAATCAATTCGGACTGCCCCGATAGGCAGCAAGGGACGCTAGGCGTGCAAGGGTGGCGCGCTGCAATAGAAGGCATCGTACAAAACAGCATTCCGGAGCTGGCTGTTTGCAGTGATTCAGGGAGAGATCAGCGGAACCACGTCGGTCTCCATAATCTACGATTCCGTATACGGATACTCCACATGAAATCCGTGCTACCCGAGATTCGAGGTATGCTGCATGTAAAGGAAGAACATTAACGAGATATGCTGACATGTGTGTACAACAAATGAGAATTTAGCTAAATACGGTCAAGGATCTAAACCCACACGCGTCACTTATAGAACTTCAGAAGTCTTGAATGATGATTGGGAGAAAGATATATATGAGTGAAAGCGATACGATGATCTTCACTCGAGCAACTAATTGTCTAATTATTCTCTTTCAACTTAAGCAAATTAATCAGAAACTTAACAAGATGCAGTTTATAGTTATTTTCCAAAAATTTGAAGGAAACAGAATTTTTTTCCGTCTATGTATTGCATTTCTAGAGCATCCTACCTGCCGTTTCCATGATCATTCTGAGAAAACAATAAAAGAAAAAAACAGAAAAAAACCCTACATACTGCAACAAAACTGTGCTACAGAATAAAGTTTAGTCACAGTCCGAAAAGAAATACTTCAGGAGTTTTTTTCTTCAGTTCGAACTTAATCACAGAAAATATCCTGAGATCCTCATTGAGGAAATGAAGAAAGGTCCGAGGTATGCGTGAGATAACGTACATTTCGTTAATTCAAGGCAGCAAAAAGGCTAAAAATACTGAGGGAGAGGCTTGGTAGTTTCAGGAGGTTATTCAAGGAACAAAAACTGTCTACAAATGTGAAGTTGTTATACTTTTCCCTTTCAGATGTTGAGAAAAGTCAGCAAAGGCTGCATTCCAAGAGGTTGAAAAGAGGCTAAAACTTTTAAAAATTTCAAATTGTTACACTTTTTCACTGCAAACATTGCCAGGGCTTTAGCACATGGTATACGGTGATAATTCAGCGACACAGGGGAATTTGAGTGGGTGACGAAAAACAATCAGATAATAGCTGAAGCAGGAAATTTAAGGTTTAGTTGATTAATGGGATTTTCACGTTTTCACTCTATAAAAACAACTTTTTTTTTGTGTGTGCAGGATTTATTAATTCGCTCATCATTGCACATACCACGTAAACATTGTACACAATAAAAAATCTCCTCAAGCATTGTTTTATAAACCCCTTCAAAAATGTGAAATTGTTATAGTTTTTCCCTTCAGACTTTCCCTTCAAAAATGTCAACACAGCACTGCACTTCCAAAGGCTGTGTAGAGGCTAAAACGTTTAAAAATTTGAAATTGTTACTATCCCACCGAATGTTAGCTAAAATCTAAAAGAGGATAAATCATCTTTCATCTAAACCTATTCCGGATAGGTCAATTTTAACCGGGACTACATGGATATTGTTTTGAAGCTACTCTAGGTCAAGCAAATTTTTCGCCCCACTAGGATCGATAATTTAGTGCGAGAGTTATCAAGAGAGGATAAAAACACTTATTTGGCACATTGACTGGACTCCATAAGTCACATTCGATCGCGATCCTGATACCCGTTAATGAAAACAATTCTAATTCCTCAAACGAAGTGAAGTGAAACGTGCTGGCTTATCCCAAACGGGCATCAAATGAACTTACCAAAATCTTGATAAGATTCATCCTCATCGAATATAAACATCTTTGGAGGGATGCATCAAATGCGGACACTGAGGACTACCTGTTTCTAAGTTTGTTGGGAGAAGGCTGAAGGTGGGACCCGATGTCGAGGTCGGTGAGCCCTCATTCGAGATGATTTCAAATGTAGAACACGAATGTAACATTAACATCAGCATATCGTAGAACGTAAAGCCACAAAAAGCTGTTTTAGCTGATTTTTATTTTTTTCCACGAAAATTGTTGACTGACTCAATTCATGTTGAATATTCCTTCTGAGCGGGTGAGATAACCCAAGAATTAAAGAAAAGATACATTGGACTGGTCCTAGACAAATACCATTGGACTGACTCTTTTGGGAAATCGGATAATTGCAAGCTTTCTAATGTAATTATAGTAAATTATAAGAGCAATGGTGCGGATATATAGGTGGGTAAACACGGGTAATCCCAGACTCCAGACTTTTTGTTCTGTTCACATCGCTCGTTTTTTTTTTTGATCGACGAAAAATGAAAATAATGACCCTTTTCCTAAATTTTTGCTCCACAATTTATTTTGTCTTCTGCTTAGCAACGCTTCCTTTCATTTTTTTTCCAGAAATTAAGGCACTGATCGAAGATTTTTAACAGGTTCTTCTCCTAAAGACGTTGACACTGTATTTGTCATTCAAAGGCATCACCCAACCGAATCTGAGGTGGTACGGATTTCAGGTGGAGTATTTGTATACGGGATAGTAGATTATGGAAAGGGGGTGATTCCGTACATTTCTTCCTAACTGCCGTAAAAAACGGCCCAGAGGATGCGGCGAGTGTACAAGGGTGGCGCGCTCCAATCGAACTCGTTGTAAAAAGTAGGGCACCGGAACGCTCGAACTCGTATCCTCCGGGCCATTTTTTACGGTAATTAGGAAGAAATGGACGGAATCATCCTTCTCTCCATAATCTCTCCATAATCTACGATCCCGTATACGAATACTCCACCTGAAATCCGCACCACCTCAGATTCGTGGAGAGGACCTTCAATTTGTTCCTTCAAATCATTCAACCATCGACCACATTGTTCCGCAACAGTTAACACAAACTGATGTACTAGCATTAAATGTGGTAAAAGTCGTCATTATACTGATAAAGATAACGTATTACGTCAGATCGCCCAAACTGTTAGCTACTACTATTTAAACAGATGTTTTCCATTGTTTGAATAGAAGATATTACTCACCTGTTAAGGCAAACGTGCATGGGAGTACTAGTGATGAAACGAAACATAGTTAGTTGCCACGGCTATAAAAAGGTTAACAATGTCTCATTCACTTTTTTTCGACAAATGCGCTTGGAATTATTGAACAGTGCTGTTGCAACCTTGCTAATTCCCGTCTATTGTACCTTTGCACCAACCATGCAGTACAAGATGATGCTGTTTGGTGCTGGCGCGCCTACTCCTCCTCATAGGACCCAACTCACTCCATTTCATCGCTTTCGGACGTCGATGCATTAGTACGACTCCGCTGTACTCGACTCACAGCTTTCTGGAATTCCATCACAGACGTGACAAAATAAGCCTGCTATTATTATTCATATAACATATCATGTATGCTTATATATGGTCAAAAGGACATTAACCAAGTACGCAATTGTGTACGCGGCCTCTCTCGAGGCGCTTCGGTGGAGCGTAGCGGCTAGGAGCGTGGTAAAACCCTTGCTGGCACCAACCATCGCTGCAACGGTCCCAGCTCGCTTCCATCTGCTGCCTCCACCGTACCGTTTCGTGATTCATGTCGCTTTGACCTGATTATAGGTATACGCTTATTTCGGGACCGCTTATACAGGGCTCATCGTATCTGCTCGCGGTGGCTCTGCTTATACCATGTGCAATCAGGCATTTGAGTATACGCCCTCTCTATATAATTTGCACAGTTATATGGAGGAAATTACATATATATTGCAAAAAGGTGCTTCTGTAAAGCACACTACCAAACCCCAGTGTTTGGTAGAGGGTCTTACATGTTTGGTGTGTGCTTGCCACTCAAGGGGTGGCGTGAAATCTTTGGTAACAACTTTTCGTTCCGTTGCGCTGAACATCCGGACACTGCCGACCTTTGTATTCGGGCCAATCGATCTCCATAGATAGTTCACACCCGACGCCAAGTCTAGAGTACTTGGAATGGATGAGTTCTCTGCGAGCTTTTGCTGGAGATCGAGAAGGCTGGGGAAAAAAAAGGTTTCGGCGAAGATGAGGGCAACCGCATCAAGCAGCCTGCCGATTAAAGGCAACATAGCATGAATCTGACGTGCTGAGTGAGTTTGCAAGAAAACCTAGAGATGAGGTCGTAGATTGTGGAATTCAGGGTAGTTCCGTTCACCTCTCCAATTTTCGTAAAAAAAAACGGCGCGGGAACCGCTTTAGTTCCTACGAGGTATGTTAGAACGCTCACTCTTGTACACGTTCCGGTCCTCTCAGCAACCTATTCATTGGTTTTACTAGAATAGGCTGGTGAAAAGACTTCACTAATCTTTGATCCCTCGCACGTGCCAGATGCGTCGCGTCCACAAGAGTGGGTGTTGCAACTGAAATCGTCGTAGAGACTGGCGCCTTCCAGATTTTCCTTCTCCCGGATCCCGCAATCTACAATCTCATCTCTAGCTTTTTCCGCAAATTCTCTCACCTCGTCAGATTCGTGGTATGCCGCCTTTAAAGGCATCACCCCACGAATCTGAGGTGGTGCAGATTTCAGGTGGAGTATTCGTATACGGGGTGGGAGACTATGGAGAGGGAGGTGGTTCCGTCCATTTCTTCCTAATTGCCGTAAAAAATGGCCCTGAAGATATGCGCCGCACAAGGTTGGCGCGCTCCAGTGGAACTCCCTGTAGAAAATAGTGCGCCAAAACGCTTGAAGCCGTATCTTCCGGGCCGTTTTTACGGCAATTAGGAAGAAATGGACGGAATCACCCCCCTCTCCATAGTCTTCCATCCCGTATACGAATACTCCACTTGAAATCCGTATCACCTCGGATTCGTGGGGTGATGCCTTTAAGTCAAGTAAGTCAAGTAACGTCTGTACCTCTACATATACATATGCACATATGCATATACATACAAATACACATGCTCGCACATCTGTATATATAACGACAAATATGCACAGAACGAGTTCCTCACATACGAAATAGCTCTGTAAAGAAGGGCGTTCTTGACGAGCGCAGAAACCTGAAGTGATAAAGTGGGCGGGGTCGGATGGTTTCGCTACGGAACTTAAAGGTATCACCCCATGAATCTGGGGTGGTGAGGACTTCAGGTGGGTTATGCTTGTACGGAATCGTAGATTATGGAGAGAAGGGTGATTCCATCCATTTCTTCCTAGTTGCCGTGAAAAACGGCCCGGAAGATGCGGCTTCGAGCGTTCCGGCGCGCTATTTTCTACAGCGAGTCCGATTGGAGTGCGCCAGCCCTGTGCAGGCGCCGCATCTTCCGGGCCGTTTTTTACGGGAATCAGGAAGAAATGGACGGAATCACACCCCTCTCCCTTATCTACTATGCCGTATAAGGATACTCCACCTGAAATCCGTACCACCTCAGATTCGTGGGGTGATGCTTCTAAACGAAGAAGTTCTAAGAAAATATTGGTGGTTTGGTTTTTGCACGGAACTTCTTCTTCTCCTTAGAACTTTTAGAATTGTTAGACTTAAGCAAAACCAAATTACAAGCAGACACTGGCGTGTGCAAATCTATATGATTATGGAAATTTTGGAACACGTTAGGTCTGTCTACTCGATCTAGATGACATTTTTGGCAAGGGACTTCCATCAAAAAAAAAATTCCCATACTTACAATTTTTACCGAATTTTAACACAGTAAGCATGAAGTAAGTAGTATATATCTATATTCATTAACATTTAACACTAATAACTAATGAATAACAGTAACATAATATATACACTACTTTGTTGAAAACTAGAGTACGACAGATGTTAAAGAGTGCTGATAATGGACGAGCACTGATGAATGAATGTTTTCTGCATGAAAGTAAGTCTAACCAGTATTATTGTAGCAGCTGACGCGAAATAATCAAAGCTCATTAGCCATCGTGTCATGTCCCATTTGTAAAATCTCAAAAAAAAAAAGAACCCGTTGCATTCTTTTTCTAAACGTGTATGAAAAAGTCTCTGACGTATCAATCCATTTAGGATGCGCTAACGAGTTTTACTGCAATTCGTAATCGTTGAGGTTTTTGAATAGGGGGAGGAAGGAAGGTCAGTTGATGATCAAGTCTGGTACCAGGTACCAATTCATCGACTTCGGAGGGATGAAAGGCTTGGTTTGGTTGGCACTAGAACGGTTTCGAACCATCACTGTACGGTCACTGCGGACCTCCTACCGACTGCGTTACAGCACTTCCTCCACAATTCTGATATCTGGCTCTCTTTACTTGTGTTTGCCCCGATCACCGTGACGCATCCACTAGAATTTGCACGCTTTTCACGCCTACGCACCTTCTTTCCTTCTTCAGCACAATTTGAAGTGAATTAAGTGCTGCCGCTACAACTCTAAAAGCATCACCCCACGAATCTGAGGTGGTCCGGGTTTCAGGTGGGTTATGCCTATATGAGGTCGTAGATTGTGGGGAAGAGGGTGATTCCGTCCATTTTTTCCTAGTTGCCGTAGAAAACGGTCCGGAAGATGCAGCGTGTGCACAAGGCTGGCGCGCTCTAACCGAACTCGTGGTAGAAAATAGCGCCCCGGAATGCTCGGATCCGCATCTTCCGCATCGTTGAAATGAACTCTCCTTAAGCATCCTCCTCCCCATAATCTACGACCCTGTATAGGAACTCTGCACCTGAAACTCTTATGACCCCAGATTCGTGGAGTGATGCCTTTAAACAAACAAAATAATAACAATTCAAATAAACAAAACAAAAGAGATTTATTATACACAACAATATGAAACATGGCAACACTGTGAACCCGTATAAAGCTCTTTGTGAGGAAATTGGCAGCGGAGGTGTCGATTTCTCGTACGATATATAT
Organism: Necator americanus; assembly: GCF_031761385.1. NCBI lineage: Eukaryota > Metazoa > Nematoda > Chromadorea > Rhabditida > Ancylostomatidae > Necator > Necator americanus. The sequence continues at coordinate 3,779,374 of NC_087373.1, forward strand.
CGACTATAAAATGGAGGAAGTAGACAATTTTTACATGAAAAAACTGCTCCACTTATGATATTTTGAGCTAGTATTATTCGCAGTTATTTGTGAAGTCACATTTTAAAAATTAATGACACAAAATGAAGAAAAAATTTGAACCACACGTTAACGAGGAGGTGAAATCCCTAAGAACAAACATTTTCAACTTGTGTCATTTCATGAATTTCGCAACAATTATCGATTGACTGACTTTTTAGCAAGACGTATGCAGGATCGGTAAAAATTACAATAGGAAGTAGTTGGTCCAAAAGCGATGAAAATTAAAATTTAGCCGGCAATAACGTCACTAATCAATATATTTATATATATATATATATATATGCTTAAACATACCGATTTCGCTTGTGATATACTACGCGTCATTTGAGGAGGTTTAAAATCGACCGGATGTTGAGGATTGAAGGTCGATGAGACTGATCTGAAAAAAAAAAATCAGCGGCTCGATTATCGATTTAACGTAGATGATCCGATCTAGAAGGAAAAAAAGTAAAAAAAAATCCCGCTATATTGCTACAACATCACAGATAGCGAAAGCAATAGACAAAAAAAGCAGTGAAAGCGTGCGAAAAATCAATCAATCGTCTATTGATTGATGATGTTGCGAGATAAGCACGTGAAAATATGCACGTGAGCGTTAAAAATAAGAAAAAAAACCCCGAAAGAATGTGGCCAAGGCTTGATCTACACTTACGGTATTCTGTTCTGAATTGTGTTCTGTGAACTCTCTGGAAGCGATAGTGTGAGTGGAAGCCGAAAGAAAATAGTACCGATTAGAGATTAGATCATTTGCAGGAAGACAACAGTGTTCGATCGATATTATTGATTGGTTACACATGCAAGACAGTGTAAGATTCAACATTGAAATTTCACTGCAAATCACTTAACTCGAAAATGTTATGTTCTGCAGTCTGACACAAATTTATAATACATACGTGGTACTAGTATGTATTGGAAATTATGAGCACTGATGAATGAATGTTTTCTGCATGAAAGTAAGTCTAACCAGTATTATTGTAGCAGCTGACGCGAAATAATCAAAGCTCATTAGCCATCGTGTCAAGTCCCATTTGTAAAATCTCAAAAAAAAGAACCCGTTGCATTCTTTTTCTAGACGTGTATGAAAAAGTCTCTGACGTATCAATCCATTTAGGATGCTCTAACGAGTTTTACTGCAGTTCGTAATCGTTGAGGTTTTTGAATAGGGGGAGGAAGGAAAGTCAGTTGATGATCAAGTCTGGTACCAGGTACCAATTCATCGACTTCGGAGGGATGAAAGGCTTGGTTTGGTTGGCACTAGAGCGGTTTCGAACCATCACTGTACGGTCACTGCGGACCTCCTACCGACTGCGTTACAGCACTTCCTCCACAATTCTGATATCTGGCTCTCTTTACTTGTATTTGCCCCGATCACCGTGACGCATCCACCAGAATTTGCACGCTTTTCACGCCTACGCACCTTCTTTCCTTCTTCAGCACAATTTGAAGTGAATTAAGTGCTGCCGCTACAACTCTAAAAGCATCACCCCACGAATCTGAGGTGGTCCGGGTTTCAGGTGGGTTATGCCTATATGAGGTCGTAGATTGTGGGGAAGAGGGTGATTCCGTCCATTTTTTCCTAGTTGCCGTAGAAAACGGTCCGGAAGATGCAGCGTGTGCACAAGGCTGGCGCGCTCTAACCGAACTCGTGGTAGAAAATAGCGCCCCGGAACGCTCGGATCCGCATCTTCCGCATCGTTTTTTTACGGCAATTAAGAAGAAATGAACTCTCCATAATCATCCTCCTCCCCATAATCTACGACCCCGTATAGGAACTCTGCACCTGAAACCCTTACGACCCCAGATTCGTGGGGTGATGCCTTTAAACAAACAAAATAATAACAATTCAAATAAACAAAACAAAAGAGATTTATTATACACAACAATATGAAACATGGCAACACTGTGAACCCGTATAAAGCTCTTTGTGAGGAAATTGGCAGCGGAGGTGTCGATTTCTCGTACGATATATATATCGACTATAAAATGATGGAGAAAGTAGACAATTTTTACATGAAAAAACTGCTCCACTTATGATATTTTGAGCTAGTATTATTCGCAGTTATTTGTGAAATCACATTTTAAAAATTAATGACACAAAATGAAGAAAAAATTTGAACCACACGTTAACGAGGAGGTGAAATCCCTAAGAACAAACATTTTCAACTTGTGTCATTTCATGAATTTCGCAACAATTATCGATTGACTGACTTTTTAGCAAGACGTATGCAGGATCGGTAAAAATTACAATAGGAAGTAGTTGGTCTGAAAGCGATGAAAATTAAAATTTAGCCGGCAATAACGTCACTAATCAATAGGTATAAACAGGCAAATAGGCTTAAACATACCGATTTCGCTTGTGATATACTACGCGTCATTTGAGGAGGTTTAAAATCGACCGGATGTTGAGGATTGAAGGTCGATGAGACTGATCTGAAAAAAAAAATCAGCGCCTCGATTATCGATTTAACGTAAATGATCCGATCTAGAAGGAAAAAAAAGTAAAAAAAAAATCCCGCTATATTGCTACAACATCACAGATAGCGAAAGCAATAGGCATAAAAAAAGCAGTGAAAGCGTGCGAAAAATCAATCAATCGTCTATTGATTGATGTTGTGGCGAGATAAGCACGTGACAATATGCACGTGAGTGTTAAAAATAAGAAAAAACCCCGAAAGAATGTGACCAAGGCATGATCTACACTTACGGTATTCTGTTCTGAATTGTGTTCTGTGAATTCTCTGGAAGCGATAGTGTGAGTGGAAGCCGAAAGAAAATAGTACCGATTAGAGATTAGATCATTTGCAGGAAGACAACAGTGTTCGATCGATATTATTGATTGGTTACACATGCAAGACAGTGTAAGATTCAACATTGAAATTTCACTGCAAATCACTTAACTCGAAAATGTTATGTTCTGCAGTCTGACACAAATTTATAATACATACGTGGTACTAGTATGTATTGGAAATTAATTCGCGATATTGATTAGTATTGACTACCTGTTGATCAGCAGCTTTTCATGTGGCTTGTGTGGAGTGTGAGCGTTAACTGGGAAATACACCTAAACACCACATGCTATTAGATAGAAATCGATTGATCGATCAATATGAATTTAACAAGAGGCGGCAACAACACTCACCATCGCACACACACACATACGTACACAAGTTCAACAAATACAAGTAAAGAGGTATGGTAATTACAGTTCGAATAGCAGAGCGCAGAGAGTTAGATACGGCGAACACCTCTGCGTCTCTGCCAGGACAATAACGGGGTAAAAGCTCATTTTCTACATAATAAAAATCACAGCAATCCCTGTTCTCTAATACATACAGACATGGTTCTCTAATAAGCCACGCCCACTAAAACTGTGCCTAACTGTTTCGTCGGTACAACGTGTACGCCTATAGGTTCAGTCTAATAAGCTTCTAATGATTAAAGGTCCAATGGATATGGTAATCATTGAGTGCATAATATAAATTATTGGTATAGGTGTGGATAACAGAAAGTGGGAGGGACGAGTCGCAAAAGGTGCACGGTAGTGCACGGTAGTACCATATCCTTAGGAACCAAATGGACAAACAACGCTTCAGCTTTAAATAACCTGCTCTACTGCTACAGTTACATACGTAACCATTATTGAGCATCAAATCGTCATCCCACGCTAGAATCACACACAGTAAATATTCGACGATCCCCACTATTGATCGATCTGATCGATCATATTGATCAATACCGTTCCCCCACATACCTTCTGAAAGTGATGTCGTAATGCTTTCTTCCTGCCGAACATCGCATAAATAGCAGTACGAAATTTTTTGTTAAGGAAACAGTATGTGATTGGGTTAGTGCACGAAGAAATGTACGTCAAAAGTGTGATGAACGTGTTCAGATCCGAATTCCATACGCTTAGTTCGAGGCTCTGGAAAGAAAAATCTATATCGATCAATAATCCTCAATCATAATCATCAATCAATCGATCAAACTAATTATCAATAAATAATGGTGTTCGCTCGCTTGTGGCCAGTAGCATGGATTCATGACTAAAAATATACTTACCGCATCCAATTATATACTCAAATTCACTGATACATTCACTTTTGTTCCCATCTTTACCTAACTGATACTTATTCTCCATAGTGATTATGGCACGAAAATCGATGCATCGATTGATCTCCAAGAACCTAACTAACCTCAAAAGAGTCGCCAGCCATCAACAATAACCACCAAATATACGACGGTGTCCAACAACAAAAGAAAATAATCACGACGACAATAAGCATCCTGAAAAACATGAATCATTTACAAAAAGTCGATAATCGATTTCTTTTTAAAGACCCACCTAATCACCCGTTGCTTCGCTACGGCGCTTTTTTGAATATGTGTAGAGCGCAAGCTAGCCTCCAATGGGGGGATGTCGCTTTTTTTCCGTGCGCTGGAGTCTCTGAAAGAGGGAAATGGGCTGAGTCTGAATGTTCAGCGGTTACTGTAATGTAATATCGATTGTTATCGATTGTTTCTCGTAGCATCTACTGTGGACCTATAGATAAGAATAAAGCACTTAGACAATGCTCAAACAGTTGTTCATGAAGATCAATCATTGACCATCCTATCAATCAATACTTATCGTACCTGGATTTCACCACTCCTGTCCTTTTTCCAGTCCTCCATTTCGCAGTTAACTTTCGGAAAAGCGACCTTTTTCTCTCCAACTCGTTGTTCTCCTCGGAGCTGTCTGCAAAATTGCGTGCAAAAGGGTACATTTATAAAATTTTCAAAGTCATGCACGAACCTGAACGTTTACTCTCTTGATCTACTGAGTCAACGGCAGCAATTTCCTGACGTATACCAATCTTTAACGTCCGAATCACTGATCCATAAAGCACCGTCATTATCACTAGTGGGACAGCAAGAAGCACGATGGTCATGTAGACCTAGAGGAAGGGATCAATAAATCGATTATTCTGAGGTGATCGCCGAAGTCTCTTTTAATAATTAGAAGAGTCTCAATGTTTGAGGAATTATGAAGTATGCATAGAGAGGATTGGAGTCGGATTAGGACCGGAGCAGTCAAGTAACCGATTATCGATCGATCACTTACTTGATTGGCAAAATGATAGACAGGTTTGTAGATCGGTGTACACGTTAAACCATTTCCATTATATGTTCGCTCTTCGTACATAAACAACATTAACACATTAGCAGCTAACGCTATCACCCAAACCAACATGATCATCGCATAAGCGTGCGATCTGCAAAAAAATCGATAAAGTACGGGAATTCAAATGTGAAATTGAAGAAAAATCGGTGTTTCACCGTGGATTCACCTTGTCTGCCATATTCGTGAATGTAGCGGACGACAAATCGCATAATATCGCTCGAATGCTATTACAGCCAGAGTGTACGCGGATGCCGTCACTACCATGGCTGAATCAGATCGATTTCGACAGTATTTCTCAACGTACTGTATATTGTTGTGGTTTTTCCGCGGCGCTACTATTTTCACTAACCCATCTACTATTTTTATTTATATTTATTTATTTTTACTTGATTTTTATCACTAATTATTATTAATTGCGGCAAAAATAAACACTCAAATTAAATACCGTCTAATTACTAATTAGATTTAATTTCTATAGTAATTATTAGTTGCAATCCATCGGCTAACTGGTAAAAACTTACGTTGTAAATAAGCGAACAATTTGCATAGAACGTTTCCAAATATCCAACAATTCATCACCATAGAGACTAAAAGTAGGCAGACATTAAAATAGATGATAACAAGGGCAGTTCAGACATTTAGAGAGTTTTGTTTTTTCGAAATTTTTTCGAATATTCGAGTACTCGAGTAATAATACTCGTTTTCAAATTACAACACCATTTAGTGGGCGATGTCGAAAACTTGAAACTTTTTGAATATTCGACTTCTTAAATGGCTTATGAGGCGTTTATTCGAGTACTGATGCCGAATTCGAATGCATCCACGACTTCACTGAATACATCGCTGCATTCCGACATTCGAACGACCGAATTTTCGAATATTTAATCGAATATCGACATTCGATCATAGAACTACTACATTGTCAAACCATTTCTATCATTGGAGACTGTAGTGGAAATGAGATGAATGGAATTACTCCGAGATTTTCTGCAGTAGATAATTTTTAGGAAGAAAATATTATTCAAATCGTAACAGCTCCCGATTAGGTCATGTTAGCAAACCCCTCAGCCATAAAACAACCTCAACAACCTTATCCATTGATTAAAAAAACTTTTGAAAAAATTGTGCGAGGCAAGAACTCCTGAGTTATTCCTAATTGGGTCATTAAAACCTTGCAGCAAATGGGAGAAAATCGAAATCCTTCTTTTACCGTATCTTACGATTAAGCTTGAAAATCAGACATACAGTAATATTGGGGCTGCGATTGGCTAGTGACGTAAACAGTGCTTTTTTCACGCTAATAGGAAATGAGTGTGTAACTCAAAGAAAAAAATCAATAATGTAGTTGAATCACCAACACTCACATAATGTTGGCGGCATACATACTACAGACAGCATCAAGTCTGTTATCGCCAAGTTCATTAGATAGATGTTCGTTATAGATCGCATGGCTCGTTGCTGAAAATAGAACGGATCAATAATCGATTTTTTTTTCGACTGAGACAAAAATGAGTTGAGGCCGACAAATGAGAGCCGAAGAAAAAATCGATAAATCGATTCACTCACCTGCAAGATGACCACAATGACGAGAGCGTTACCAATCACCGATAGCAGAAATATTGTTATAAATGTGAAGATGACGATATAATTTTCAGTAGTACCTCGAAATCGACATGTTTCTTCGACAGTAAAGCTGAAATTTTCAAAATTCGTCAATTCTTTAGTTGAGTGGCTGAATCGTTCTGCTTCATATTGATGAATCATGCAGAAATTCTGCAAGGATTCTATTTTTGTAAGAAAAAAGTGTAAGCAGTACATTCTGTAGCAGATTCTTCTAATCAACTCGTCTTTGGTAGATAATTTATTGTTCAACCCCGGGAAAAATCCGAAAAATCAACTAAATGAAAAGAAATAGAAAACTGAAGTGTTTCTGATGGCGGTACAAGAAAACAGCTCTTCGATCATAGTCATCAACGTGAGTCGACAGATAAATAATAAACAGTGACGGATTAATAATAAATAATCAATAAACGATAGAGGAGGAAACAGTGCCTGGGGTTAATCGATCTGCTTCGGATGCGTCACCGCCTTCACCTCAATTCAGAATCGCTTAAGGCTTACGAACGTGTAACAGTCCTATACAATTTCTTGCTGGGCTAGATGATGTGTCAAGTCAGTGTTTTTGTCCTCCCAGACAATTCCGATACCAACTGGTCGACTCCGGATGTTGAGAAGTTTGGTTGGCACTAGGGCGGCTTCGAAATATCCACCGATCGTACAGTCGCAGGGGAATCTCCTACCGACTGCGCTACACCCGCCTTCATCAGTAATATAAATATTGATAGGAAATAATGAATTTCGATAGATCTACAAGATACATGGCTACTAGAGATCTTCCTCGAAGTACATCCTTTGGATGTCATTCATTCTCATTCTTCTCCACCATCATTCTTCATTCTATCCGGATTGCCCGCAAAGAAATCACTAATCTGACCAAATGTCATATTACAACCGTTGTTTGGTCGACTCAACAGCGATAATCGGCATTCTTTCACGGATGAAAAATGCACGAATTCATTACACTTCCCTGATTGAAAGCTTCTCAAGCATAAAGGATAACTCGTTCAAAGTTCTTAATGTCTTCAATTGCAAAGTTAACAAACGGTGCACTGCCAGGTGTATTTGTTAGGGAATGAAAAAAAAAAAACTAGCCCTTCGAAGAAAATTTAAGTTCATGTACATAAATCTCTCTTCATTCTCTTCTTGTTCTTTAAGAAAGGAGAGAAAGTATTTTTTATCTCTACGAGAAGGAGCGTGACAAGTTTTTCCAGTACTCCACTTTCTGTGAAAGCCAGTTGAGAAGTGTCGTTTTTTCCGGAAAACGCGGTTCAAAATGTTAGAACACAGCTACTGTTCGGCGATTACTGTAGTCAGGATACGGTAGATGGTAGGAGGAACGAGACGTAAATCGCAACTATTATTTCATATTCATTTATTTTTCTCGATCAGAGCAAATCAGAACATATTTCCTGTCAAACCTCTTCTGAAATCTTCTGATTATTCTTTTTAATTCACAACCCAAAAATTTAGAACCTCACTAAGTATTTTCGCCTTTTCTAGAAAAAAGGAATTTTCTAGAAAAATAAGTGGAAATATTTAGGATTCGCGCAACAAATCAATAAATCGATCGGTCAAACTCACTTCTCTATGGACACTCCTTGTTGTGCAGTATTGTTAAGCATAATCACACGAATATCACCATCACCGGATGGGGATGTTGTCGTGATTGATGACGTCATCGTGGTGAATATTTTAGTGGCTAAGGTGGTTGCGACAGTTGACGCGAATGACGACGTTGATGTTGACGCCGCCGTTGTCGTTGACGTATGGGGCGTGGTCGACGTTGTAATCGGCGCACTCTCTATATACGCTGATATTGACCAGTTTGATAAATTCATACTGTAATGAAAGACAGTAAATTTGCTATTTTGATCAATATATATATATACATATAATATACGAACGAAGAGACGACAAAAGAAAAGAGAGGCAAAAGTGTCAAAATAAGAGAAATGAGAAATGTTCGTCATCGTGGTGAATATTTTTTTTTCATGAAGAAAGAGGAAAAGGAGCAGAAGGATCACGTGCAACGAGAAATTCGAAATAAACTAGGAATTGAATAAAAATGACACAGCATAACTATGCTAAAATTACGACTTAATCCTCCGCGAATTGATGTAAAAGTAAACTAACAAGCAATTTCGTGACATTGTTTGGGCGAGAAATCGATTATTGATTGAATTAGCAGATATGACAGAACAATATCCTGTTGCATTGAAATGAGATTTTATTACTATCGTTATCACAGAGAGAGGATGAGATGAGTAGACGATTTTAAATCTCCTTCAAAAAAAAGCTCATTCCCACTGGGCACTGTACTGTACAGTAACTCTACAGTAACCCAGTGATTTTTGTTAGACTTAAAACAATGGCTTAATCTTGAAAAAGAAAACATCTTTCTGAATGAAACAAGGTGTGAATTGACTAAAAAAACTCTCTTTGAGAAAAAGACAGGAAGCATGAAAGGATCAAAGATGAAATTACTGAGTTTCTGAAGACAGATCCTGAAGTTCCAGTAGGGCGTAGAAGTAGTGTCCAGAACATGATTACTGTAAAACAACATTAGTAATAAGATATTGATTGATTAAATGTATTTCAGCATGGCGAAGATCAATCAATATATTCGATAGACGTCACGAGATTTGAGCGAAGTAACACAAATTAGGCGGTTTTATAGGAATCAGAGATGTAGGAGGAGCGAACCAGCAACAATTCTTTTTCCTCATCCCATAAAATATGCAAAGAACATTGTTTTCGTTGATATTTTGATGGTTTTTTCTGGATTAGTTCTGTATCTCTGCGTTCTTTCGATTGACACTATGGAATAACGTTTAGGCGAGGAGAACAACTCCGAGTTAGTTGGCTAGGAGGAAAACAACACTCTTTACCTTATTAGATTGAAGTACATAGAGACAATCGACTAATGAATACTTGGAACCACAAGCGGGGGAATGTTTCCCGGCGAGAAGCATCTTCTAGACAGGGAGAGACGCAGAGATAAATTGATGAGTGCATAATAGGACAGAGACGCAGACATCGTTCCCTCAAAGAGGAGAACAGACGAGTGGATTTTATTATCATGATTTTTAAATGATTACGCAGTCGTGGAGTTTTGTACAGTTCCAATTATTTGACCAAAAAAAAAGAAAATTCGGGAAATTCCTGTCCGTAGCCATGACCGTGCACCCGTTGTCAAACACTGCAAGTGGCGCATAGGTTTTTTTTTTCGGGATATTTGCTGGCGAGCTCATTATGTTATCCTCATCGTGCAACAAATCATTCCTATTTTAATCTATTACTGGACAAATGTGCACGATTATCGCCTTAATATTTTACCAAGAGATAGAGGCAGACATGCGGGGGCAAGAAGGGGCGGAGCAAATGGCAATATAAAAGGATAAAGTTAAAAGGATAAAGTTTCTGGCGTTAATCAATCCGCTTGGGATGCGCCCCCACGTTCACTTCAATTCAGAATCGTTTGAGGTTTACGAACGTGTATCTGGCCTATACAATGACTTGCGGTGGCTAGCCGATGTGTCAAGTCAGTGCTTTTATCCTCCCAGACAAGTCTGGTACCAATTTATCGACCCCGGAGGGATGAAAGGCTTGGTGAGCACTAGGGCGGATTCGAACCTCCGATCGATCGTGCAGGAAGCGGAACCTCTAACCGCTACACCACACCCGCCCATAATATTTTACCAAGAGATAGAGGCAGACATGCGGGGGCAAGAAGGGGCGGAGCAAATGGCAATATAAAAGGATAAAGTTAAAAGGATAAAGTTTCTGGCGTTAATCAAGACATGCAGACATGCGGGGGCAAGAAGGGGCGGAGCAAATGGCAATATGCCGCATAACAATTCCAAGTCTTATGTTGACTTCAAAAATCTCCTAAAAGTATATTACACACTTATTTTATACATGTCAAACATTATTCCAAAAATAAGTAGATAATTTTTGCTATCACCTAGCGAACTTTGTACTTTGTTGCCAGGAGATTCATGGAATGACAGTCATACTAGCATACTATTGATTTTTTCAGACAATAAGCAACTGAGGAGGTAAGAAATCGTAGAATCTCGGACAGCTGCAACAAACAAAACACTACCGATTATCTTGACGACTATGTGAGTTTGAGACGAGATAGACGAAAGAGAATTCGCAGAGAATTTCCAGAAAATCACAGACTTTCGCAGAAAAGAAAAATAACGATGTAAGACAGATCCTGTTACATCTGGAACGGCACAAACGATAACATTCAGAAAATTGTGTACTTTGTAACCGGATAGCAAAACTTTAACACAATAAACATCATCTGTTCGAGTGTAATGTCCGGAACAGGTTGAAAATTATTGAAACTTTGAGCAAATTTCTAAAATAGAAATGAAATGAAAGGGAAAAGAGGAAGAAAAATAGAACTGGAGCACAACGACTTTTATTTTATTACATCTAAACAAGAAGAAAAAAACGATAAAGAAAAACTCACCGATCAGCTGAACTGATCAAAGGTGAGACGATCTATGTGAATCAATAAAATCGGAAGCATAGATCTAACTTACTAGCCTATGAAAGATGGTAATCTCATTTAAATATTGCGGAGACTGCGACTAGAAAAAAGATATCGATCGATAAATGACTTCATGTGAACCGTTGACGGGTAGAATTTCATGGAACTTTGTAAACTTAGCAACGAAAACTAAGATCGAGAAGTATCATCAATCAATAGAAATTGTATGAACGAAAAGACGCACCAAGAAGATCAATATCGATCAATAATCGCTGATACAAGCTATTAGTTTCTGCAACCTTCTGATCCAATCAGAACTTTGCACGAGGGTAAAATTACCTAGATTTCAACGTAACGAGTAAGAACTGCAGAAAGCACCCACTGCCCAAAAATCAATAACGATCAATAGTCGAGAGTTGGCTAAAGTAATGCTTAACACTATTGAAACATAATGTTTTGCCATCGGGTGTGGTTGGTGTTTGTGTGCAGTGGTGTGTGGTAACAGGAACAGGTGTTTATAGAACTTCGCCAACCACGACGACATGATCGCATCGTCGATCGATACGATCAGGTGTCCATGAAAATTCGGACAACGGCTATAAATAATCCGCACTAAGAGCATGATTTCGCCACTGATAAAGCAGCCAGAAAAGCTATCGCCGCATGCAGTGAATGGGGTCCTGAAAAGAAAAACACAGCCTACCCACGCCTCCTGTACCTTCAGTACCGCACTTTTGCAGGTTTACGGTTTTCTTTCTGTTGAATCCAGGACGTTTACGATTTTTAGAGGGTATTAGTGTTTTGTGTGATAGTGAACAGAAATATTGATCCTGAATGATGACGATAAGGATTGATCGAGAAACGTAAATTATCCTGAAAAATGATGATGAAGAATATTGAACAGAAATGATCCTGAATGATGATGATGAGGAATGATCCAGAAATAATCAAGAAATTAGTAATTAAACCACTATCTTTAGAGATTTAGAAGAAAGAAAGATGGTGCGCAAAGACATCTTATGCAATTTATTTATTTATTTATTTATTTTATCATATTGTAGCTGAAGTATAATTAGCGATGGTACGACTAATTAAATGTGGACGAAACTATTGCTGTGTAGTAAGAAAACACATAGAATTAAGAAAAAAATACAAAATACTAAAAAAAAAATATACATTAGAAATAGCAAATAAACAGCAAAGTAGTTGTATGTCCAACGTTCCAGAACAAATCCAGATGACTAACGTATGTAGGCATGGTTATCGTCGTCGATAATTACGTTAGCGGCAATGTTACCGCAAAAAAATCGACTAGGACATTACCAGTAAATAAAATTACGCCTATTATGCGACGAAAATGAAAAGAAAAATTAATTGTGTTCCTCGAGAAACTACGGGGAAAAATGTACGACCACCTTTCGGGAAAAGGGGACCAGTTTTCGTGCCATAAAAATTGCGAATTCTAAGTAAATGTTAACTTCACCATTTACTAGGGAGAAAAAAAGGGACCTTGCTTTTCTTTCCCTAGTAAAAGTTACATTGCGGGAATCAATGGTCTCGGATAGCTGAGTAAACTAGTAATAGGATATTACTGTATAAATACGTCGTACTAATCAAATCTATAGATTTGATTAACGTAAAATGAGAATAATAAGAATAATACGCATGAGAAAATCATTGGTACCGTACATGCTCGATTAGACTATGGGATTAATGGATCGTGATGGATTTACGGGGAATTTACGGTTCGTTTATTCATTTATGGAAAAATTTGCGCTTAGTGCACATTATTTTCGCCGAAAAATCGACATGTACCAGATCTGTACCTTTACATGTTACAGTGAACCTATTATTCACTTAGAATTCACGATTTCTACGGTACGAAAACTGGTCCCCATTATAAAATACAGAATATATTCCTTTTACTCTTTTCCTCTTTTTAATTTTGAAAAGTCAGCTTCTGGAACTTCTAGAAAAAACGAGAAAAACGACAAAACCAAGCCGAACGTGCATTCAATTCGAGAAATTAACAGAACACTGCCCGTTCTGTTTGTGCTAAGCACTGTAAAAGATTAGTGGGAATAAAAAACAGACACGACCTCGGTATAAATCTCTTTCTAATAGAGTTTACCTTAGAGAGGCGCAGAGAAACAGAGAAATTGAGGTTTTTGCCTGCTTATTTCAATCAGTTCTAACCCAATATACAATTACTCGAACGGGAACTGTACTCTTTTTCCAGAAAATGTGCCTTATTCTTCAAACACATTGTTATATATTCATTATATCAAAGCATGCTTAATGTATTTTTGTGAAAAAAGCCCAGGAATCAGATTTCCTACCGTATTACACCTAAAATAATCGGATATATTTGGATAACGAGTAGAAAAGCAGCCTTTCGATCATTGTAATCCCCATCCAAAAGAGAATTTCCTTAGTACGAACTTATTTAAGAAGTTAATTAAAATATTAAGTGATAAAATAAATACTAAAGCATATGACATTTTTGAGAGAATAGAAGAAAAAAACTAAGTCCTGGAACCGGACATAACCTGTTTTTTTCAAATAAAATAGAAAACAAAGCAAAAATAACTAAAGAAAGTGATTTAATCGGGAACGAAAGTCTTAATAGGGGAATATGAATTGACCACATTCCAATTCTTCTTGCTTTCAACTTGAAAAAAGAAAAAAAAACGAGTCAAAATCAGTCCTTACGACGTTGAAGCTGCTTTCGAATGGACTTTACTGCATTAGACTGCTACTTAGTAATGTAAGGCGGCCGGACCATTAGTATTCACATCATAAGAACTCATCCGTTGACGAGTTCTCACGCCTTTTCTATAGGATCTGAATAAATTCCATCTTAATTGCGATAAATAATGCATAGAAAAAAGATCTTTGCGATCCGTAGCGATTCCGACGATTCTCTCGTCGTTGCCGTGCGGTGGTTAGAGCGCAGAGAAACAAAGTTCGACAATTTAATATTTTAAAAACGAAGGTAATGATGTTTTTTTCTTTTAGAATCAGGCACTTTTGAAGTGTGAATGGGGTGCTTTTAAGTGAATGGAAGGAACGACTCGTGTCATAAAACCAACTAAGATATCCAGACTGTCCAAAGGATTGCGTACAGTACAAAATTCACAAAAAAAAAGAAACAAATTCCCATGAAAAACTCTTATTTATAGGATATATTTGCTTTTTTTTTTGCTACTAAGGTGCAGCTGTTGAATTCAATGTGCAAGAACTACAATATGTATCCTTTTTGCTGATTAATGTGCCCGTTTACTCGATTTCTACGTTTCATTGATAGTCCAATTTTATTTACTCATTTAACAATTTTTTTTATTCATTTAACCACTTACTAATCTGTTTACTTACCCTTTACTTTATTTAAAGATTAAAGATTAATTTAAAGATTTATTTATCCGATCTGTAAAATCGTTAGAACTGTCACCGTTGTAAAATACACTAATAATAATCCTAAACTAAAACATGATCAAGAAAATTTCAAGAAAGTGACCTACCTCAAAAAGTTATTCAATCTAGGTGAAATTTTCAGTACAGCTTCGTGAGGACGACCTGCTGCAGCTCTCCACACCAATTATTGCAGAAGTTTTAGTGAGTCCTGCTCGAAAAACAAATTGGAATGAACTAAGCCTCAAAAGATAAAGTGATTGTTTGATTGATCAGCCTACACAAAAATGATCTGTTTAAGCATCTGCTTAACTGCTAAGTAAATAGTGGGTTTTTCAAGGATTTCGATCTGGATTCCAAACGAAGTAGAATAAGGTCTGGATTCCAAACAAAGTAGAATATGTGTAAATTTTTAAGTTTTTCTCCTCCTAAACTTTAATCTCAAAATTTAGAATTTAAAAGCTTGAAAAAGCAATTTCTAGAGGAAAAACCAAGAGAATGAGGTGTAAATTAAAGGATAATTACCGTAAACCTCACATTTGAGTGTATAGTATTAATTTCGTAATTTTCACCTTAATGTTCGGGAAAACCGCATCGTAACGCCCGTTGTGCGGCGGCGTGGGGCACAAAAAATTGGCACGTCTTCATCGATTTTCGATCGTTTTCTTCGGAACAGAGAAATGAGACAACAATTATTTTAGTATTTAGTTTTTAGTATAGTATAATTAGTATTTTTATTTTTAGTATAGTATAATTATTTTATTTAATTTTTTATTTTTGCATAGGACGAATTCTTTGGGAAAAAAGTAGAAAAAAAATATAGAATTTATCAAATGAGTTTTCGGAAAATTCGAGCAACTAAAATAAAACTATTTTTATTCCTGAGAGATATCCCTGATACAGTCATTTTTCTTCGTCAAACTCTCACAAATAAATGCATCACATGGTTTGCACGTGTCGCTACGTTTAAAAAAAAGTGTAAAAAAGTTCGCTATTTCTGTAGGTAATATTGTGGATTTTCACATTGGCACGTGCAGAAAACTTATTTGAACAGTCATTTTTATTTCTTTTTTTTCTCTCGTCTGATCGTACTTTGTACAGCGCTATGGTGCCCGTTTCCCTCTCGTTCTCTCCCCCCCCCCCCTCCTCCCCGGAAAACTATTAGTCAAAACTCTTTCGAGCGAATATTCTTTTTTTTTTAATATCAAGGAGGGATCGCAGAACTCGACCAGATATTATGTGAACGGATGTATTTAATCCAGAGTATTTGATCTACCAATGCTCTGATAGCGTTCACACCATCAGATCACTGGATAATTTATTCCTGAAAAAATTCTTCTAAAGATAGATTCGATCGGTTTTGCTTGAGTGCTAGAACTTTCTAAGTGTAACACTATTTTTGAAAGCATCACAGCCGAGACTATGGAATTTTTTGAGTATTATTATTATTATTAGTTATTATTATTAATTCAAATAATTTGAACACAAAAAAATCTAAGAGGGAGAAAAATCGAAATAATTAGTAATTATCAGAGCTGAGAGAGTTATGGACAAAATTCAGTAGCACGGAATCCAGAAAAGCGACTGCTACCTCGGATACGTAATGCGAATTTCACAGCAAGATTACGGTATTAAAAGAGTGCTCAGATGGCGCGGAACAACACACAGTGAATACTGTAGAAGAATTCGTAGGTGAAGAAGCGAAGAATTTCCAGCAAAATTTTAAAAAATGCGGTTACGTGTAAAATTTCGGTGTCGGACAGGAAAATCCATGATAATGTATGTTCATTGAGTTCGGATATTTCAAATAGTCCTAATGTAAACATCGTCAAAAAGTATCGATTTGTCCGGATCATGTGCCGCTGAATTTTATCCATAACTCTTGTGGACTCTAACGATAGCTATTCATTAAAAGAATTAGATAAAAGGAAGACTTTTGCATAGGATGTGCAGAGATTTTGCATGGAATTGAACGACGCACAAATCATGCGTTCATCATGAGGATTAGATGCGAGAATCGTGCAAAGTGCAGAGGTTTTAGGTGGAGTTTGATGGAGACAGGTGGTATTTTTCAATTTTGATATGGTATGAATCTGGAAAGCGGGAGAAAAGGATATGAGATTAGCTGACAGGTGTCCTGAATGCGTTACATTCCGCTGATATTCCAATTTTCACCAGATGCTTTCAAATCGTTTCAAAATGTGAACGTTTTTGTGTTTTTGTGTTGCGTGAAATAGATTCAAATTTAAATCTCCAGAAAAAAAATTACGGAACTACTGCGCTCAACGGAAGAATTTCTGAGAGGAAAAAAGAAGAGCGGAGCGGAGAAGATCCTGTAAATAGAGCGATTCTTCAGGATCTCGGTGCTGTGAAAAAAAAGGAGAGTTTGTTTAGAAACGTTTCCTATGTCAATCGAAAATGATTAATTAAAATTTCTGCGTGGAATTTGCCAGTCGACGATAAGAACCCTTTGTTTGACGGCTAAATATTTAAGCAACGATTTCCCCTCCTTCTCCGACTGATGACTCCTGGAGAACGTGGAGCGGTGCATTGCGGGACCCTGCGTTACCTCATACGCAACAGTATTAGAGGAGAAAAATCCAGAAAATATGATAAAAAAATACATATGGATACGGTGAAAATAAATAAGGTAAATGGATGTAACGATGTATGTAAACAAATATGTAGGAAATCTTTTGTTCCTTTCAGAAACAATTTCATACATTGACTTGTATTGACTTTCGCATCTTCTAGAGGGTTTCTGGATTGTGCTGGGTAGTCGTTTGTGGATTATGAGGGAAGATGATGAACCTTCTTGCTCATGGTCCCCCGCCAAATTCGCTCAGGATTCCAACGTAAGCTTTTCGGCCAAACCCTGCATTTCTCAGATAAATAGACCTATGTTAGGAGTTCAGACCTATGTTAAGCGTTCTGGATTCGGGTAGTGGATGTCATAAGGGGATTTCTCATTTTCTGGAGCAGCAGAACTACATAAATGATTTATACGCTACTCACCCCGAAAAGGTAGTTGATGAACCCTCTTGCTCAAGGTCCCCCGTCAGATTCGTTCTGGATTCGCGCGTGCTCCTCTTGGAGTACTGCGCCATACTCCACTGACAATAAGTTTCTCAAATTTTTCTCAAATGTTTCTGATTCAGACGAAAGTTTGTTTTCTAGTTTTTTGGTGCACCTTTCGGGCATGTGAATAAATAAATAATTAAACGAACAAATAAATAAACATGGGTGATAACGATTTTTTTCGACAGAAAAGTCAATTTTCATAAGCGAAGCGCGATAAGATGCCGATAAACTCATCAACAACAACATAAACGTTGCGTTAGGCCCGGATTTTGTGCGAAAAATTCCAAAACGACCGAATGGGATCAGTTTTTCACTATGTACTAACCGATATGGTCTGTCTAAAAATAACGTTAGCTGTTGATTTTTGACATTTATAGTTCAGCACAGGTTTTCCACCTCATCGCATCGCGGTTAAGCGCGTACTCACCACAACAACAACAACGTCGTCATACGTTACGCTTCAACTCTTCTCCAATACGTGAATTTGCCACAGAAAATGTGCATGAGAACAGATTTTTCTCATTTTTACACTAAGTGTTGAATTTTTTTCAACATCTGCTTTGAGAATGAGAAGCTACTCAAGAGAAAATCTCAAGAGAAGAAATGGAAGCAAAGTGTAACATGTAAAATTCCACGGAAGAAAGTATTGAACCTAAAATTTTCGCGCTTTCTTCTCTTATGGATTCTCGGAAATTTCTAAAAGACTATTCCAAAGCATTTCTTGCTTTTCATCCGAAAATTGTTCACGTTTACCTTCAGAATAGAAGCTTGATTTTATTTTCTCTTTTTCTCCTTCACCTCAAAAGATTTTCAACG
This sequence comes from Necator americanus, assembly GCF_031761385.1. Lineage (NCBI taxonomy): Eukaryota > Metazoa > Nematoda > Chromadorea > Rhabditida > Ancylostomatidae > Necator > Necator americanus. The sequence continues at coordinate 3,798,048 of NC_087373.1, forward strand.
TCGTTGCTGCATAACATAACAGCGCTTTCAGAATTTAGTTTACAAAATTTGGTTAAGCATGGAAATTCTTGAAAAGATGACACATTTTTGCTTTTGATCTCTTGGAAAAGTTATCCACAAATTCTTCAAAGTTTCTAATAACTTTTTTCTCAACATGCCAGAAGAGATACCTCATCTAATTCATTTCACTCAAACTGCCATCTTATAAACCCTATAGTCTACGAAACCCCAGGAAATTTTCGAGGATAAAATCCTCGAAATGTGTCCTTGTTATGATTTTCAGCCGTCTTTAAAATCATGTGAGAAAAATGCAACTTTGAAAATATTTCTTTTGAAGGTAAGACAAGAAAACACTTCCAGAATTTGTGAAAAGTTCTATTATCAATTCGAAATAATTTTCTCAGTATAATATAACAAAAAAAAATCCCAATTATATCAAAGGTGGGGAAACATCCTGGTTTCAAAAATTTTTAATATGCAATTTACGTGTTTTTAAACAATCAAAAACGAAAATATGAGAGCGCAAACTTAAGGAAAGAAATAAACGCTCCTTTATGCAGTAAAAAATCAATCAACTGACATTTCGAGCTCAAAAAATAGCAGTTCGAGTCTCTTGCATCCCCTTCTGGATACAGACGGAAAAAAATAGTGGGAGTTCTTTTTTTTTCCTTAATTTTCTTACTTGCATCGTATTATATTTTTTCAGGAAGGCCAGCACAATTCCATCCTAAAGTTGTGTAATTTTTTCTGAAAACCAGGTTTTATCACGAACAAAAATGTATTGAAAATCTTAGCGAAAAAAATTAAATAAACAAGACAAGAACCTGCTATTTCTTTTAAAAATAAGTCAGTGAAAGTTTTTGCGAGAACATTAGAAAAAGAATATAACGTAACACAATTACATACATACACACATACATATACCGTTATGGAAAAATAGGAAAAAAGGTTGATTTCCACAAAAAAAGCGACATTCGCGTATGGTGAAGGATTTTTTGAAAAAATCATTTAATGCATTTAATTTAAAGCGGTTTTCGAACAGTACGAATCGTCACGACTATCTACAGGAAAATCCATCACCGTTTCCAGGGGAACAAGAGAATTTTAATGAGATTTTTAGAAAAAAAAAGGTGTGAAAAGTGCAGTTACTAGTATTAGCATGCACTAGCTTGTCCCCGTTCTTGTTCAAATCTCTGGTTTCCATGGTTCCATGCGAAAAAAAGAGAAATGTGTAGCATTTCTCATAAATGCAAAAAAAAACAGGAACTTTTTAAAACGATAACTTCGTAATTTGTATCCTTTCCTCTATAAAAATGACAAAACTGATGTCCCGGCAAACAAATTTGTATTACTATTAAGATATTTTCCAAGAAAATTTTACTGATAACAAAGACAGAGAATGAGAGAACATTAAATAATAGTAAAAAAAACATTAAAATAAATAAAGAGCTAAAGAACTATATTGGATAGCTGGTTACTGGTGTTATTTGTTTCGAGCCAACGAACAAATGAGGCCAAAAACGCAAGAAAACCCCGCCCACATCTATAAATCTCAAAGGAAAAAGTTTCTCAGGAAACAAAGAAAAAACAAAAATGTTTCATGTTCCAATATTTTTGCATGAAGTAAAGCACGCCGAGTTTAAGAAAAAAACAAAAAAAAAACACAAACACTTGAATAGCTTCATTTTTGCCATCTTGTGTGGTATAGGTGAATTAAAAGCAGGGTATCATGAAACTGAGGAAACAGAGCGGTCCCTGCAGGTAAATATAATTTTCGAGCTGTAGATTACGAATATGAGCGTAGTCTTACTCAAAATTCCCATATTCGTCCCGAATGACGGGTGAGAAACAACATTTTCTCTTACGAGATATCCAAGAACGCGCCGCTCTTGTCTACGCGGCGCGTCCCCTTGCGAGCGGTCAAGAATCATTGTGGTTCCCGCGGCTTTTTCCTTTCTCAAGTAAAACTAATAAATAGGTTACTAAGGGAACCAAAGTGTTTGCGAGGTAAGGGCGTTCCAACGTGCCTTGTAGGAACAAACGCTGTTTTCCACGGCGTTTTTCAGGAGGATTAGGGGGAACGGAGGGCGAGAGGAGGCACGTTCATACTCGTAAGCCGCATGGGGTTAATTTTGGAACCCTGTATTTATCCAGAGAGATCCAGAAATCGTCATTTTCGTGATGTACTGCCTTTAAACCCAAGAAAAGTAAGCTTCGCCCATTCGTTAATTCTAGTTAAGTTTGAGATGGAACAAAATATCAGCAAAAATTTGAGATGGATCAAAATATCAGCAAAAACCACGAGGAATTTTTTAAATTAATTTTGTTCAAAATTTGAAAAAAAAATCGAAGTCATAACAATTTGAAGGAGGGTTCATGCTAATCTATAGGAATGAATTAGTTGATGAGGAATGAATATCGACAAAAATCAAATAAATAAATATCCGTTAACGGGGAAAATCTCGTAAAATCATTCAGGTCAGAACTACAGAATTTCTGTCCCATCATTGCTGTGCAAGGCAGAAAATGTTGAAGCGGATGAAATCGAGACACGAGTGC